>NW_010190572.1:0-8732 GCF_000695765.1 Mesitornis unicolor | reverse complement strand
TGTTGGGTTAAATTATTCGGTGGCACTGGCGTGTGCTGTGCCTTCGGCCTCGGTGTTAGTGGCGCGGTGAGTTGGAGGTACTGCAAGCTCCGTTGTAACGGAGCCATGGTGTGTTTGTATGCATCCAAAGACACTCGAGTCACTGCGGTACAAGGCAGCAGAGCTCTTGGTGGGGTGAGGTACTGCAGAGATTTTGGGCTGCCACTGCTGCCTCGTAGGCCGTGCGGACCCGCTGGCTGGACACAGGCAGGGTTTGCTGGACTTAAGTGGCCGTGGACACTTAAGAAAGACCCCGTCCCACCAGTTCTGTCACACAGGTCTGGACGAGGTGTGCTGGGAATCAGTTAATGCAGGTGGCTGCTTACCTGAGATGGCTTTTAGCCCTTCTCATGCATTCAGCAACTGCTGCCCGAGTCAGATACCAGCAGTCACTCATACAACAATGCAGTTTAAAGGTGCTGACTGTACCAGAACACTGGCAAGAGCTGCAATTTCAAATGGAGAAAAGCCTTAAGTAGCAAGATGGCCACTTACCGTGGGCTTGAAATGTGTTTTAAATCATTAAACAAGGGAAGGTTAACATAGCATCCTCGCAGGATTTTTCCAGACGAGGGAGTTGTGTGACCCACCTCAGCGCTGCCCTTCCCTGGTGACTCTTGTGCTTTGTCATCCACAGCGCTCGGGTGCAGACTGAGCCAGCCAGGAGGGGACAGCCACCATTTTGTCACCTCCTTTTGCAGCCGCTGCATTAAACTCATTGCTGCTGCTGCTGCTGCTGCTGCTGCACGGAGCTGCCTTGCTCTGCGCAGAGCCCGGCTGCGTGGCTGCCTGCCCCCAGCCAGCCCATCAGCCTTCATCGTGTGGAAAAGCAGGGAAGAAAGGAAAAGTGCCTTTTCCTTATACAGAAATAGGTTATGGGGTTTGATTCTTTTCCTGTTTCAGAATTGATGATCTCCTGACAAGGAAGCTGCACGCCTAAAGCAGCTGTGGGGCTGAGCTCCCTTCCTCACATGTACGGCCCTGGTGCGGGCAGGGAGAAGGGAGAAGGCCCTGCTTTGATCTGCTCCGTCCTGTCCTGACCTGGGTTTGGCTCTGCAGCTGGGGCCCGAGTGACGAGTGGTGGCTTTTGGGCAAGGCTTGGATGTCCCTGCAGTTGCAGGGGGGCTGCCCGTAGCCCCTTCCCTACAGGAGAGCCGTATGAGCACGTGTGTGTCTATCCTCACGGTCCTTTTCAGAGGTCGTCAGATGTTAACTTTCAAAAGGGAGGTCCCCCTTGTGTATTTATGTCAGTGATTTTGGGTTTTAAACTATTCATGCATGAAAAACGACTGTAGGAGCTGTGCAGTCCCATGTGTGAGTAAAGGCTGCATGGGAACACAGATTACAGCAGTTTTGCGCCGAGGCTGCTGCAGTTTACGTGCTCTCCTTGGGAACGTTATGAAACGCTTTTAAATGCTGCTGCATGTTAATGCATTGATTTCAATCCGTCTCTTTTTGTCCCTTTTGGTTCGGCTTACCAGCGTGTCTCATGTTTGCTCTGAGATATGCCTAGCAAATTAAAAAATGCATGCAAAACTACGGCGCTATGCACATGTATCGGGTTTGTTATTTATTAATAGGCTCCAATTTCCATATGATAGCCTGCTCTTTATTTTTTTTCCTTTGGCTCAATGGATAGTTTATGCCAATTACAAGTAGTTTAACAGCTTTGAAATCTGGTTTTGCTTCTCTTATGCATAAAGACGTGGATTCTGTTTCGGGTTTTAATTAAACTCTGCACTGACTTTAAAGATTCCATTGTCCTTTTCATTTAAATGGGATTTTTGTTAGATCTTTAACAAGACCTCAGTGGGGTAATAAATCTGAGCAATTGTCCTTATTAGGAGTAGATTATCCTCAGGAGATGGGAAGTCACAGAAGTAACTAAAACCATTTGTAGAGCCTGAACTAAGGCTTTTTTCTTCCTAAACATTAAACAGACTTGCGAATGACTTGCTTGGGCGCTCAAATTAAATTAAATGATATTTTGTTTATTTTTCACATTTTTTGGTGTAGGCTATTTGCATTCATTTAAACTTGGAGTTTTCACTGAGCAAAATTCACTTCTGGCTAAGGATCCTTCCTTTCAGTATGCAAACTGTAAATGAAACTCAGTGTGTCCTGCAGTTTCTTCTGTAGTAACCCTTGCAACTCTTGTCATTTACAGGACCCGCTGACCTGAATGTTTCCAAATTCATCGTATTTGCCACAGGAGATGAGTCCTGGCTGAAGAATGCGTTTGTCCCACGCCCCAGCCAAGCAGAGTTTGTAGCAGCGTGCACCTCGTCCAAGGATCTCCTTGGACGCTGGACTAAAACCACAAGTCCTTAGGGGAAACTCGCCACAAACCCAACCCTTCTGCCTAGGTTTGGCCTTGGTGTGTTTGCATACTGGGAGGTGAAAGGGTATGTGACTCTAATGGTTCTTTTGTTTCAGCTGTTTGCTTTGTCTGGGGGTACTCCCATCCTGTAGGGGCTCGGGCCTTGCTTTGTTCCTGGTTTTTATCATAGGTTGGCTTCTGATGGGACATGGCCTCCTTTACACACACAGTCCACTCCTGAATTTCTGTCGTGTGTTTAATTCCCAACTTTGTCCCATATACAGCAGTGCAGTTTTTTTAAGCATCCAGTTATTCGGAAGCTCCATTTTGTGGTGCTGGCTTCGAGACCCTCATTGCCAGGACTTGGCTCTACCCAGAAACCAACAGGCAGAGGCCGAGACGTTGCTCAGGGACATCCTCACAGGGAGATGTGGTGGTGTGGTTTAGGGCTGGGCTGGCCACTAAACCCTGGCCAGACTCTCTATTAACCCCTCTGCCCTCCTCAGAAGGGAAGAGAAAAGACAATAAGGGAGAGAGACTTTACAGGTTGGAAAATAAAACAGATTTAATAAAACAATAATACTGATACTACAGGATAATAATGTAAATAGGAAAATAATAGAATCGATACAGATATGTACAAATATAGATACAAAACCGATACAAAATCCTCCCCTAATGACCATGACGGCACCAGAGGCTTTGGGAGCACTGGAAAAGTCCCAGTGTGGACCCAGCAGCAGTGGGAGCTGATGCAGGAACACAGGGCTCAGGATCAGAGGCAGCCAAAGCAGCAGGGTCTGCTGGGCCTTGGGCCATTGCAGGGGTGGAGAGGGAAGGAAGGGTCAGGGATGGGAGAAGGGTCCAGACCCTGGTGATCCCTGGGCTTTACACCGAGTGTGGCGTGTGTGGGATGCAATACCTCGCTGGGCAGGTTTGGGTCCACTTCCCCCCCATAGGCACAGACACAGCACCCATGGTGAGACAGTGACCTTGAGCTTTATCAGCACACACTGTCTGGGAAAAACCATGCTGCTGGTTTTCAGCAAGTTCAGCCACTTAAAAGAGACTGAGCTGAAAAGTGAAATCACTCAATAGAAAATGAGTTCTGTTTAGCTCAAACCAGGACACGCAGTGTGAGTCAGGTGGGTTTTTTTGGCTGGCTTCAGTTCCTGTGCTGGCGGAGCTGCAGGAAGCCGGGCTCCAGGGACGCAGCCACGTGTGACCCACCCGCGGCCGCCTCCACCGGGAAGGAGCCCGCAGCCCTGCTCAGCAGATAAAGACAAACCCTTCTTGGCTGTGCCAGCTCTCAGCCACCAGGTATTTCATGTCCTGAAGCTCTCCTGTCCGTGGGCTTTTCAGCATTTTGGGAAATTTTGCCTTTTTGGCCGTTAGTCCTGCAGGCCGAGTGCTGTCAGCCTGCAGTCTGCTGCTGCTCCCCACATGGTGCTCAGCAGTGTTTCCCTATTCAAAGACTTCACCTCAACTCTTCTTCTGAGTGGCACTGTAGTGGGGCAGGACAAATTATAGCAGAGGAACATAGGTCATAAATATTAATTTCTAATTAGCCATTTGCTGTGTATTCTAGGAAAAAGTGCAGATTTTGAACCTTCATCTCCTGCTTTCTGTATCACTCCAATAGCAAAGATTTTGACGTGGAAGTTGCAGAGGGAGGTGGAAAATTTGGTGCAAAGTGAGATTAGGTAGTTCTCCAGTGTCAAGGCTTCTCTGTGCCCTGGTAGGAAACTCAGAAAAATGGAAGCTGCCGACAGCAGAGAAGTCACCTGCTTGGTGCTCTGCTCTTGGCGTGAAGCCGGGGGAAAGCAGGGGGCAGGAAATGCAAGCCCTGGCTTTTAGGCCTGGATTGCAGCTCTCCCTTCCTACCTCCCAGTGCAGCGCTCATTCACAGAGTGGCAAACCTTGGCTGAGTCCTGCTGCTGCTGTAACTTTGAACGTGGCTCAAGTGCACAAGCTTATGAAGAGGCTGAGAGTGCTCAGCCTTTGGAACCAATTCAGGGAGAGCTGAGAGATGCTCCATCCTGTGTTGTGTGGCAATTAGACCTGATTTAGGCAATGCTGTATCTCAGAAAATCCACAAGGCATAGTTTTGCTTGAGACTCTCATCAGGATGTGGGATGTTCCCTCTGTTTTCTCCTGCAGCAGCAGGGCCAGGAGCTAACCCGTGCTTTGCTTTGCAGGGTGAGATTGAGAGAGCCCAGCTCTGCACCTTGCTGAGAGATACATCTTGTCTGTTCCTTCCTCCCTCCACTCCTGTTTCTGGGGACATACACCATGGTCATAGGCAACTGCTGGGGCTCTGTGCCTGCAGTGTGAAGGTGGCAATATGTATACAAGAAATGCAGGGCTAGCTGAGTGGGCTTCCAGTGCTTGCTGATGATCTGACAGTTAAAAGGATCCCTTCTTGCCTTGCACTCCGAAGGAGCGCGTGTTGCTTTTCAATGCCAGGTATGCACCACAGTCAGATGTGACTGGGTGCTGTGGGTACATTGGCCATGCAGCGAGCCAGCAGCATTGCTCCTCCCTGGAGGGGAGCAGGGTGCTCAGAGGGTTTGGGGGTACCTGTGCATCCCAGCTGACCTCTTTCTGCCCTGAGTGGAAAGGTTGGGGTCCAGTGGTGGCAGGTACGCCCCATTACCTGCAACATGAAGGTGGTGTGTGGGTATAAGACCTCCAGTTTGCTTCTCAACATGAGTAGGTGAGGTCTGGGTGGGAAAGTAATGGGAATGCTAAATGATTGCTGCTAACACTTATTAGGATGACAGCAAATCTCCTCTATATTAATGTTCAACTTTGGAGGCTAGATTGAATCTTACTTTATTAAAGAAGGTAGGAAGCCTAGAAGTAGCTCTTTAATCTTCAACTGGAAAATACAATTTTGAAATCCATTATCTTAGGAATGCAATAATCAAACAGTAATGACTGATGTTAAACCTACTTGGAATGTTATTTAAAGTGCTCGGATGGAAACAAAAGTTGATAGGATGGTGCCAGTTTCCCTTGGACATCTGCTTTGCTGAAGCAGTTGCCTATGTGAGGAAGAGAGGTTGATCAGCGTGTATCTTCTGGCTATGTGATTGGTTGGGAACTATCAAAGGCTAAAAAGTCATTACGTGATCCGTAAGTATTTCCATTTGCTGTTTGTTCCAACAAAAGGCTGTGGTGACTGTATCAGTGCTATTTTATAAGCACAGCTCTGCCCACAAGGACTTCACCGCAATGGGTGCCCAATGTCCCACACCTTCAGGAATCTTCAGCTCTGAGAAGCTGTCCGTCCCTCCTCCCCACTGCTGAACTGTTCCCCTTGGTGCATTTTTGATCTCCCATGGTCACCCTGCACCTGGTACCAAGTATATGTGTATCCCACATGTACGTGTCCCATGTAATTGTTCCCCACTCTGTAATGCTCTCCTGTTTTTCCCAACTGTTGTCACGTTTCCTTTCTCCTTCCCATGTTTTTCAGCTCTCTTTCCCACTTGTATAACGCATCTGCTCTCTGTTGTTTTCAGCTTCTACTTTAATACCCCTGGTGAGTTTTGCAGTCTCTCTGCAAGTCATTAAAAAGCAGCTATGTGGATCTGCTAGTCAAAAAACCACTGCGTTCCCAAGCTAGGTCACGGGCTGGTGTGTGTCAGTGCTCTTTGTTTGGGATCTTGTAGCTTTGTTTAGTTCTGTGGCAGATGCAGAATGATCTCTGGATCTCTTCTTTGCCACTTCAGTGTAAGAATACAAGGAACACAGAAGTTGCAGCTCTCGCCCTAGGGAAAGGGCAGTTTGCCACATAAGCAAAACAAAAACAAATGAACAAAATCCCAGCCCAGCCACAGAACCAGTCTGTCCCCAGCCTGTGGGCAGGTACAGGAAGCCCGTTCCTCCTCCCTGCTCCCTGTACAGTCTCTTTCACCCCACTGTTGTGCTCGGTGGCTGCAGAGATGGCTGTGTGGCTGAAATGCCATCGCACAGCGAAGGCCAAGCTGGCAGGCCCATGCTGTGGGGGCAGAGGAGTTCTGCTCTATTTTGGTGCTGCTCCTGCGAGAAGCCGGGGCTCCCGTGATTGCTTGAATCCTGCAAAAATCTCTGCAGCAGGTGCTGCCGACAGGAGCAGTTGTGTGCTGTGCTGGGTGGCCGAGTTGGATGAGGGAGCAAATCCAACTGCGAGCTTTGCCTCGTCAGGTCAGCCTTTATGTCGGCTTTGACAGAGGAAGGGGTTTCTGGGGCAGGAAGGGAAGATGGGCCCACACAGGCTGGGCAATGTCAGCACAGGGTCAGTGGAGAGCGAGAGTCCTGGGTCGTGAGTCGGATTTGGGATGTGGATGGCACTGCTGTGCCTGTGAGAGCTGCACATGTCAGGGATAAATCAGTGCCCGGGTGTTAAAACAGCACCTGACTGAGACCCATCCCTTCGTTTTGCTTCAGCTCCCTGCTGGAGTTTTTCACTACAGGAGCTCATTCTCAGCCCTGTGTTAGGCCAAGGGAGATGGTCTCGTCGTTGTGCCTCTGACTGGGTCAAAGGATGGCCCTGGGGAGCAGCGGGATTTCTGAAGGCGCCCTGCAGGCTGCATCTCCTGGCACAGATTCCCCTGCGCCCTTGGTCCTCCTTGGCTGCAGTGCAGGAGGCTGCACAGCATTGCCACGATGCTGGTTTTAACTCTTTCTTACCTCAAATTCAGACAGCGTCCAAGCCAGGCAGCAGTAAATAAACCACTGGCCCTGTGTAGAGTCACATCCTTCATGTTGCCCCCGCTGCCAGTGTTAATGACGTTGTGTGCAACTCCCCAGGCACAGGCTGGGGACTGGGGAGTGTGGAGTGTGCCTCGGGGGGCTGGCAGCAGCAGCGTTTGAGGCTTGGTACAGCACTGGTGCTGGATGAACGTGCTGTCAGGTAACTCTATGTGAGCAGCAGGGCTGTAAACTGAACCCCATAGCTCAGTCCCGAGTACTTTTTCTAGACGGGATGATGCAGAAGGAAACAGAATTAAAAATTAACTTTGAAATGAGGCTTTTTACAGACTGCTTAGAACTTTAAAACATCTGATATTTTAAAAAAAAACCTAGTTAAAATAATGGTGAACTGCCATCTGCTGGTAAAACGGTACTGCACAGAGTGCAGCAGCAGACCCCGAAGCGATAAACAACCCTTTTGTATTTGACACGCTACAGTCAAATATAAACGTGACGTGGGAGCTGCATATATTTATTTTACTGTTGTTCATCTCCATTTGCATTTTCGTATGGAATATGCTAAGCAGATGCCTATACCATAACTAACTTTAACGACAAGCGCAGAAAACCAAAGACAATAAGAATAAAGAATGAGGACTAATAAAAGCAGATGAGCGATCAGGACGGTGACAGCCTCCAAATGTGGCCTATTTACATTGCTAATAATGAATCACAAGCACTTCCTTTGCTGATCCCCCCCACAGACCCTCCCATATGACCAGAATTGTAGCACTGAGAAACGTTTCCTGCCTTCTTCGATCTGATTGTTTAGTGTGTGTGGTTCCTTAGTCAAGCTCGTAAATAGGAACGGGGTCTTTAATTATAACTGATTTAAGTAGGTCATCTCTGCCAATACACAAACCTCTCGTCGTCTTGTAAGCCAGGTCAGCTATCGAAAAGGGTATGGAGAATACTTATTACACAAATATCACCAAACAGTTTAACAAAGGACCACTCCCAAATTAGATGGAGTTACACAAGCAGTTTCCATAAATCCCACGTATGAGTGCGCTATCAGATTTCGTGTTGGTGCAGTGCTTCCCAAGGAGGTGTGCTGAGCGTGGCTGCGTCCCCGAGGTGCTGCTGCACTATAAATAGCAGCATTAGCGTGAATTACCTCCAGTGCAAACACCAGGCCGCTCGTCTTTTTCATACGCATGCAATTTTCTGTTCTGATTGGGCTTGTTCCAAACACAGCCCCTTGCTTGAGCAAACTGATCTTGTCACAGAAAGTGTTTAAAACGGGCAAGGCAAAAATAGGTCAGTTCTTCCTTTGAAATCAGAGAGGAGTGTGTATTTGTAATATTTCCCAGGATTATTTCCTTGGAGCAGGTTTGGCAGGTACGAGAGGAAGTTAAAGATTTATTTTTGGTGCTATGTACCAGATGTCATACCTGCTCTTCTGAGACAGGTGCTTTTATCTCCAGCAGTACCTGCTCTCGTAGCAATGCAGAAAGTGACTCGAATCCCGTTTAAAGCATGTAGTGTGCACTGTTCACATGCCACTGACGGGAAGGGAAGGCTTGTTTGGGAGACTGCAGGCAGAGCCTTTATGCATCATCGTGAGCAGAGACGTTTGTTTATGGTTTTGCCTCTTTGAAGAAGTCACAGAATCCCAGAATGTGAGGAGTTG
>NW_010190571.1:40111-58685 GCF_000695765.1 Mesitornis unicolor | reverse complement strand
CTCTCCCGTTTCCCAAGACTTGGCAAGTCTTGGGAAAGTCCAAGTCTTCCCAAGACTTGGACTTCCCAAGACTTTCCTCACACTGGCTGGAAAAATTTTTCCAAATTTTTTTTAAAAAAAAGTCCAGTTATAATTATGGAAGACCACAAATACTTGTCTAATCTTTGAGAAAAATCCTTTCTTATCTGCAGATTCTGAAATTTCCTGAGATCCCTGAGTTAGATATCTAAAAAGACAGCTGTGCAAGAAGTAGGAAGCATAGGATGACATTATGGTTTTTGTGCTTGTCAATACCAATTCCGCAGGAATAAGATAAAAATTTATGGTAAGACAGGTTGGTAGAAACACAGAATTTATTGCCAGAGCAAACTAAGGTTTATATAACCCGTTTCCTGTTTATTAATGGTTTTGCCTTTTTTTAATTGTAAAGTGCATTGCTGCTAGCACACACCTGAATCCAACAGATACGGCTTGTCAGCAGCAGCAATTGTATGTGTACCACAGTCTGGAGGAGAGAGGATAGATGGAGTCTCTAAGGAATTTCTTTCTTCCACTTACCAAAGGTTTGCAGTTTATATTATGTGTACAGTGTCCTCCTGGTCCTCTCCTGATGTGATGTATGCTGTTTATAAATTACTGTAAATTGTGTACCCACACTCCTCTATTTTATGGAGTTGTAAGGAACAGTTAGTAGATGTTCTGGTAGCTCCTGCAGCAGCCCCAGGGGTCTGGCACTGCCAACACAAGGCCACGGGCAGGCAGGGGCTGGTTTTGTGGATTTTGTGATGTGCAGGTGCTGGGGCAGGAGAGGCAGAACAGACAGGAGGAGACAGCTACAAATTTCTAACCAACTGCTTATCTTAAAAGGGGGAACCTGTTGTTAGAAAACAAATTTGGTGGTAAGTTTTCTTTCTTTCCCCAAAGAACTGCATCCCCATGGTTCATCCTGGGAGATGTTTCCCTTCTGCAACCAGCAGCCAGTACCTAGAACTTAATACATTCACAAAAATCAAGATCCTCTTCCTAGATGGAAAAGGTCCTGGTTTTCACCATGAAACTTTTCAGTCATCATGGCAACAGCAGCCTGGTTTGTGGCTTTTAATGCTTTCAGCATTTTCATTCCCTAACTCTCCACTTGGAAGGGATGCAGCAGCTGCACTGTTCCCCAGCCCTGAACTCCCACACGCATCGTGCTCACATGGGGATGTTGTGTTGGCACTGGGCCAGGCAACAGGAGCGTAAATTATTTACCATCTGGCACTTGCCAATTTTCTGTCCTTCCTGAGAGCTTCCACTTGGGCTTGGATGGCATCCAGGAGTGACACTGCAAAGGCGAATCAACAGGATTGATGGCACAGCGTGAGTTCAGCTTCCTCTCTCATGGTCTATGAAACAAACTTGACTCACCTTGTCTCTGTCAAATATTTCACACATATCCCCATCACATGTGTAGTGAGTATATGCTTGCTACATGCTTTGGAAATACCTTCGGTCAAAGGTAGTAGGAAATGTTAATAGCAATAGCATGCCCCAAAGCCTGCAGGCTCTAAAAGAAACATATACCTTTCCAAGCATTAGAAGATATGTTCTCTGTGTCATTATAAAATTAATGTGTTGGAAGAAATGGCAAGGGAACAAGTGCTGAGAAAACTGCCTGTGGGCAGATAGGCAGGGGCCAGATGCTCCCAGCAGCTCTCAGTTTGTCTCTGTTATTGGGGGCACTAATGCCATGTCCCCAATGGCTCAGAGCTGAGGAGTGCCAGGCTGGCTGGCACAACCCATTTGTGGACAAATTAAGATTTGTATTAATAACTCCTTGCCATAAACAAAAATGTCACTCTGGACTTGAATTGTGTAGAGCCTAAGGAGAACAAAAAACAGATGTTGGGCTCCTAGAAAATGGCTTCTCTGATACTCCTTATCGTAACACCATTATGCCCAATGAACTCAGATTTATTTCACAAGCCATTTCAGTATGGCATTGAGATGGTCTCTGGTGTGAACAGACAAATAGGATTATGAACACTGAGTACTCCTTGTCCTACAGTGATCTCCCCTTGCTGAGCTCGCTGCCTCCGGAGAGACTTCCTCGTGATGGGCAGAGAGGGACCAGCAGAACCAGAAGGTGACCCAAGTTGCTGTGATCTGTGCTGTCCCCAGGGTACCCACCTTCTTCCACTGACCACAGAGGTACCAGAGAGGACTGTGCTCCTCACTGAGGTACCTGGGCTTAGCACCTATGGCCAAGGAGGATGAAAATGAGCCTGAACATCTGAGAAGCACTCCCTGACTCTGAGCGAAACCTGTGGGCCAAAAACACAGCAAATCCTGAATCTCTCATGCTCCTCTTTTCTGCAGAGCAGAGTTTGCCACCCGCTGCCCAAGGCAGTTTGCAGGGCTTCCCAGCAAAGCCTTTCCAACAGCTGCTGAATTTGTTGGAGATGGCAAAGCCCCACCAATGTGACCTTGCTATAAGGACAGAGGGCTTATTTACGATCCTGGCTGGATGATTGTCATTCCAGGTAGGACTAAATATACAACACCGTTGAATAACCTCTTGCACATGAGACATTTCGTCAGGTGCAAGGACAGCAGTAAAACAACTGGGTTCTCTTCTCTCTTCTCAGATCTAGCTATTTTTTCTAAAAGTCCAAAAGAACCCAATGCATTGCTCAGAAATAGTGTCAGAGGTGACTGATTTAATTGCTACAAAGACAGCCCTAAGCCAGCAATGTTTCTGATGTCCACTTTCATTTGATGGTCAGAGAGAGGACTTCCTAAGCCAGTAAATGCTTACAGATTAGTCAAATGCCACATTAACATGGCAATACACAGGTGTAGGGATTTCCTCAACTCACCAAATCACGTCACCAGCTACTGCAGACACCGCATCTCGTTAGCCCATCTCCACATAAAATGGAGAACTGTCAGGAAACATGATTGATTACTGGGAAGCACATGGGATAGTACAAGATAAAGTCTTTGTAAAAATGGCACGAATACAGAGCAGTACTTTGGGTGATGGATAGGGAGTGCATGGTGGGCTGTGGCTGTGCTGTGCCAGCTTGTGTCACCTGGCCAGGTATGGGCCACCTCTACCAAGCAGACAGCTGCTTTTCAGCCAGTGAGACGCTGGCACAGGCAGCCACCAGGATCAAACACCAAGCAATGCACAGAGGGTGCCACTGCAGGGAAAATGATCTGTGCAAACAACTAAAGGCAAGTGGCTGTGTGTAAACATGAACACACCACAGTGCAGCAAAAGCGAAGCGTCTCCCAGACCACACATCCATAACATTATAGACTGCAGGCAGCAACTTGCTGCATAGTTTGTTCTCATTTTCTTCCCCATAAACATGCCACCTCATGTCTGGAGACTGCAGGAGCACAGTGGTGGTGTTGGAGACGGACTTCTGCACCAGCCCCAGACTGCCCAGCAATCACCACCAGCTGAGCTGAGTAGCTCCAGGACTTTCCACATGCAGACATGCATACATATATGTGTCTGTGCACATCTGAAGACCAGAGCTTCCCAAACCATAGTACTGATAATGGCTGAAACCAGAGCACTCCAAAGCTGGGAGGAAGGCTCTGCTTTTCCTGCTTATCCCTACTGTCCCAGATGGCACAAGTTCAATGTGTTGGCTGCTCTTCTCTCCATCCCTCCCAGTCTGGCAGTTGGGAACATGTGCCGTCACAGGGATGAGGAGACACACACAAGCTGCTGTTGGCTCAAGGATGTACAAGAAAAAACTGTGTATTGCTCACTACGAGGCTTCATCTTACGCTGTTTCTGATGGAGCAGCCTATACTCCTTCCTTCGTTCCTTCCCTATGGATGTTTCCTATGGTCCATTCTTGACTGGTTCAAAGCATCTGAAAGTACCTTTCATCTGCTGCCTGACCACAGAGGCTGTATATTTGAGCCTCCACAGCAAAAAGCAAACACCCATCAGATTTTCTGAAGGGTGTCAAAATATCTCTGTGACTACACATATTAATAAAGTAATGGTTATTTGAGCATGAAACGCAGCATCAAGTTGTAAGGATGAGCCAGTTTAGTGCAGAACTACACAGTTTTATTTAGCAAGAGGGGTAGAGGCTGTGCATGAGGGAAGGCAAGTTTTTAAAAAGGGGAGGAAGCTCCAATTTTGTGATCAAGTAGTACCTGCCATAGCATAGCACCACTGCCTAGACACCACAGAAAATTAAAATCCTGTTTATTTGTATAGAAATATGTCAAAATCTGACACCCTAATTTGAAGACACAGCTGCAAGCCAGAAGAAGGTGGATGCAAAATCCTGGAAAACAGAAAGGCGATAGAGGCTGGGAAAGCATATTTAGTCACTTAGTTGCTACAGAGAAAGGAGACAGGCAGAAAAAAATTAGAGTGAGTTATTACCCAGCTAAGGGAAATAGGAAAAATTGTACTTACCAATGTATGGAAAATAAAAATGATACATGGACAATCTTCTGCAGCTGTGAAGCAGATGATAAAATGTGGGGCCTTAGAGAGGTTAATTCCACTGTTAGTTTAAAAATAAAAGAGAATTTGTGGAGGCTACAAAGGTAAAACTGGCAGATCCATACGCTGCAATTTGTAAGACATCTGCTAATGAGGTTGCTGACCACTGATAAATAGTTTAGAGAGTCAGAACAGAAAAAGAGAAATCCAAAAGATCAGAAAAAATTTCACCTGGAATTTCCAGAGACAGAAGAGAGAGATGCAGATCTGTGAGTTAGTGCCCTTAACCACATAAAAAAAGAAATTGTTTTGATCAAACTGGTTGCTATGCTGTAAGTACAAAAGCAGAGGCAGACACCGTCAGCAGTTCATGAAAGCCCCAGTGAAATACATTCCAAAATGTTACTATAATATATAACCCATATTGGCACATATTGCCCCTGGGCAAAGCTATGGAAGCTTAACCACTGAACTCAGTAGGGGCAGCTTTGCTCTGAATATGTTCTGCTTAATCCGCTCTGCTCTGTGTCTCCATTTCACTACGCGTTTCTGTGCTTTTAAAAGATCATATAATGATTCTTCAAACTGGTTTTCTACATTTTTACAGAGACATTAACTTCGCTGTGATTTTTTGTAAAACCAGAGGCTTTCTTTTTCCCCAGCTAGGATTTTTTTTTTAACGTCTCCAGCTTTAAGGAAATGTTTTTAAGGCAAATCTGCCACTGTGCTGCACAGCAGCTCAGGCAGCAAACTACTTGCTACAGGCAAAGTGATGGCAAACTCTTTCTCCAAACTTCATCTCTCGCTGCTGAACTTTTCAGGCAGTTCCAGACCGCCTTTCCTTTTATTAGGAAGGCTGTAATTACTATCTGAGGGCAACCTTTGTTATGACATGAAAAGAAGCACTCCAACTACTGTGCTAAACATTAGATGTTCGGCTGAGTGATAAAACACTATAATCAAGCCCCACAAGTGACTGTCTCCTTCAACCAACCTTCGCATGCGTAAGTGCTAAAATTTCAAATCACATAGTATTTATTAGGGCACAGCATAGGTTTGTGAAATGAATGTCTTATTTCGTACATGTTTAGAAAAGGGGAAAGCTGAATAACCACTGTTGTGCACTGCGCTCCTCCCGACTTGGCACACATTCCCACTAAAAACAGTGGTGGTGGGAATGGCACTCAAGAGACTGAGTGTTTTTCTGTATGCAGTGGGCAAGTGCAAAGGTTTAAGCAATATTTTTGTTTTTAAGCAAATGTAAAAAAAATCACATGTTAATATTGCGCAAAGTTAAGTGGAACACAGGAGGTTCCACTTAAATTTGAGAAGAAACTTCTTCTCAGTGAGGGTGACAGAGCACTGGAACAGGCTGCTCAGAGAGGTTGTGGAGTCTCCTTCTCTGGAGACATTCCAAACCCGCCTGGACACCTTCCTGTGCAATCTCATCTAGGTGTTCCTGCTCCGGCAGGGGGATTGGACTGGATGATCTTTTGAGGTCCCTTCCAATCCCTAACGTTCTGTGATTCTGTGATTCTGTGAAAGTTGCAGCATTTACCTGTTCTTGCCATTTGTGTAAACTCTGAGAATTTTTTATATTTTCTAGTGAATTTGGAGGTGGGATTCCTCCAACCCAACTGTGCCCTTCTAAAACATAGGGGTCTAGTGCAGGTAGCTGCCAAGGTGTATGCAGAGTATGTGCAGGTTCTTTTAGGAAATCTTATCAGTCCACATGGGACATTTCTTTTAGGATGGATCAATAGCTCTCCAGAGATGCTTTGACACAGCTGCTGCTTTTCCACATGACCCTCAGAAGTGGGATTTTTCAGAGTGGTTTCAGGAGCTAGGGCTTTGTGAGAGATGTTTGCTTCTATATGAAATAAAGGGAAGGCAGGGTGTGAAGAAATTTCCAGATAGGAGTTCAAAATATGAGTCCTAATGGCCAAAATACTGGGAAATACATTTTTTTTAAAGCCGTAATTAAATTAGTCTCAGTAATTTCTGCTGCATTCCACTATATCCCCTGGCTACATTTCAGAGTGCTACAGTAAATGTTTCCTTCATGCCTTTGGAGGGATCATTCCCATCAGGATTGCTTTGAGCAAAACTCTGTTGTGGGAAATCCTTCTTCCTCAGAGTGCACGGATGAGCCAGGAGTGCACTGAGGAGTGGAGGGCAGGACAGTGCAGGGTGGCTGGATGGAGACCCACATCAGTCACTGCTGCTCAGCGTTACAGAACTATGTCCTTGTAGCTTGTGCAGCTGAAACCATCTTCAGCAATAGCAAAAAAATTGTGATAATCATATGGTAACTGTGGGAAGCTGCACTGTTGCTATTTAACTCATGTACAAAAAGAAGAGTTCAGGCTCATAGAATGCTACTTTCACATATTTCATTTGTATTTTCAGATGAATAGAGATATTTTTATAACCATAAGATTAGGCTACTGTCTCCAGTGCCAAACTTTTTGTTATGATTCAAAATACATCTTTCTCTGTATTGATTTGCTAACCAAATGCACAGATTAAATGGATTCAGACCTAAATATAGAAATATTGACTGCAAATAGGTAGATCATTTTGAAAGTCTCAGTTTGCTTGCAGAAGCCTTTCCTAGCATCACTGCTGAAGAAGCCAGTTTTTTCCCTAGACTCTGTAACAGTGTGGACTCAGTTGTCACAGTTGGTGTAACATGTGTGTATGATACTTCCAACACATGGCACTGATCTGTGGTAGCAGTGAGGTAATGGGTGTTTGTGACCAGTTTAATCATGTAGAATAAGGAAATTAAAATAATTTAGGCATTTTTTAAAACTTCTGTTTGTTTGTTTCTTGCTTAATTTCTTAGGACATGGTGTTCATGGTGTTCAGTAAACCTGTCACTGGGGTTTTTTTTGCTATCTATCAGCATTGTTTTCATTCAGAATGTGACATAAAATACAACTTCACATTTTAGTATTGTATAATGACATGTATAACATTTTTACTTTATGTGTTCAGTTTCATCACCTCTTTTTGCTTTCCCACCTCATGACTACAGATCTATCATTATCCGTCCCATCATCATACTGGTGATAGGAAAGCATTTTATACTTACAGGTAATTTACTCCACATCTATAACTATATGTGAAAATATATATAACTAAAATTAGGGTAGCTCAGGTCAACTCATAGGCTTGTCCTTCTCTCAAAAATTTTGTAAATTCCTTTAGTTTCTTTTATTCCAGTCTCAAAAGTATCACAGTTACAATTTCCTGAATATATCTGGGTATGTTTGTTTTGGTTTGGTTTTGTTGTTTTGTTTTTTTTTCTTCCTTAGTGATATTAATACAATTCCATAACTGGGATAGTGCAATCAAACATTTTCCAATTGAGATAAAAAGTTACTGACAGCATGTGACCCCCCACACCACTGATTCATATGTGCATCTATTTAGCCCTTAATTTATTTGGATAAATTATTTCTTCTTAATATTGTTATTGCTTAAACACAGCTTCTCAAAGTGGGCAGAAGATGAAGATGGTGCATGTTCAGCATACCTGGCAATGGCAAACCCATCACCATGAGCTGGATTCAGACTTGAGGTGTAGGACAGACTGGGAGGAAATACCAGACCTATGGGCCTGGAGCTATTGTCATTCCCTTTGATGCATGAAGTTGTAATTCCTCCTTGTTACAAGAGGCATAGTGAATAAATATAGTGCACAGCAAATAAATCTGGCTTTTGCTGGTGTTCGTCTTAGGGCGATGAGTCAAAGCGTTGACGCTCTGTGCTGTCTTGTACTCTTTCTCATTCTAAGAACAGATAAGCAGTAGGAAACCTTGCAGATTTTTGGGTTTAACTGCCCAGGAGCTTGATGCTGGCACAGAAATTACAGAGGATGAGCAGTTTGTTTTTACTTACTTCCCTACAGAAGTGAGCACATAATCTAGCCTTCTGTTACATTTTCAGCAAGCGGTCAAGAAAAGAAGTGTTTTCTCTTATTTTATTTCAGAACAAATTGTCACTGCCCAGAAAATCCAACATCCTCATACTGGAAAGTGGATGGGTAGCAGAGACGTGTAACTCCATTAGTATCTGCAGTAGTGCCGGAAGGAGCAGGAGTGTTTTGTGCTTGCAGATGAGTTATTCCTTAGGGAAGTGTATGGCTGCAGACTCCAGAGAATCATTTCTAAGTGGATTTTTCTTTCCTTTCTTTGGTGTGCCACTGGCTGCTCTGCCAATGAACAGGAATAAGAAGCAAAAACATAGGTATTATTTATGCAGTAGTATAAACCATCTCTCCTATCAGTCAGCACTAGACACTTGTAAAGATGTCCTTACTGCTTTTTCTCCTGTACTAGTGCTGATGAAGCATCTTCTTAATTATTATTGCTGAATCTTTTCCTGAACCACACATAATATCTTGCTAAACATATAGATATCTAAGCCAAAATAACTCTTTATTTTTTCCATTATCTTTTGGAATGAGTGCCTGCAGAATGCAACCCACTTTCCAAAAGAATAGGAAAACACCTCTGCATTGAGGACTGGACTGAGATAACATGGAAAACCATCTAAAAAGCATCTTTTGGCAATTACACACTGCAGGCAAAGTCAGCTCTAGTTTTAAATTTTCTGCCTCTCAACTTCATCACTTTTCTCCTGACTTCATTTTTCTAAGAGAGAATGATGACATCTCCATACCTTTTTAATATAATTTATTTTCCTCCTGTCCTTCAGGTTCCTTCTCTGTATTTTCTCTGCTTTCTGGTCATATTGGTACTTTCTAATGACACCTCTTACTGAAAGCACACAACCTATCCATTAAAAACAAATGAGCTAAACATGCCTGTAAATGACAGACGAATCTGACTGAGATTTGAGATACTCCAGAGGATGTTGTTAAAATATTTATGATGTGGAAAGAGCCCAACTGAAGCATCAGAGAAGAATTGCTGAAGATTGCAGAGAAAGACCAGAATGATTTACCAAGACGTGTTGGATATGGAGAATACGTGTTGCCACTCAGACTGCCTGTTTGCAGACAGCAGATTGCAGAGCCATTGAGGTCCTGCCTGCAGCTGCCAAACCGTCTGAGAAAACAGACTGTCCTCAGCACTCCAGCAAGTTTCAACATCCAGATAAAAATAGTCTTAGTCGGTCTGGTCTATGAGAGAGTGAATGCGGTATATGGGGAGCAATTCAAGTCAAGATGTCAGATAACAGAACTTTCCTGTTTATCTTCAGTGGTGAAAATCACAAGGAGCAGACTGCTTTACTGGAGGGGTTTCATAATAACAAAAAATCTGGTAATAGCTATATGATGATCAAAAGAAAGTTTGATTACACATCTATGTTTTGTCTAGCACATGGGAACCACACTCATTCCGGAATAACATCTTGAAGTTCCACTTACTACTAACAAATATATTCATGGCATTTGGACACAATTTTTTCCAGCTGTATCTCTAAACCAAAAATTCAAACTCCTGGTACCAGCACAGGCACAATGGTTGAATCAACTTCTGGATTTTTGAGCTGAGCTTGTTCTAGTACCTGGTAGGAGACAATATTTCCATTATATTTTCACTAGAGAATAGCTTAATAATGCTATTTCTCATTTCTACATTAAGTGTGCCTGATATAAAGGATAGTTATGTTAATCTGGGAAGTGTAATGACAAGCTGGGAGTGTGGGGTTCAACCCACCATACTGGCTGTTCATGTATCGGGTATCCAGTTTAAGCTAATGAGGTAGGCTTTCTCTGTATTCAGAGGAAAAAATATACATGTCTGGACTAATTTAACTGACTTCAGATGGATACATGTAGGCATCTTTAATGTACATATCTTAGCTCATTTTTTGTACCTGCTTGGGCCATGGGCATGATGCAGTGATCCTAACACTGACTGCAGAGTTTAGCCACCTGCCCTACCTATGAACACCTGCTTTTACAGTAGAGGGGTCTGAAGTAAAGAACAGTAAAGAATTTCTTCCTAGACTAGGTATTTGGAAGAAATTCTTTACTGTGAGGGTAGTGAGACACTGGCACAGGTTGCCCAAGGAAGTTGTGGATGCACCCTCCCTGGAAGTGTTCAAGTCACGGAATCGCACCAAAATGGCTACACACACACAAATAAAGAACTCAAACAAGCTTTTAATCTGCAACTGAGATTAAGCAGCCAAAACTTCATTCACCAGAACAACATTCCACTGACATTTAAGAAATACAGGTTCAATATGCTGGTTGGGAATATTACCACACACAGCTGAGTAAAGAATTCTTAAGTTTTAGGCCAAACAATACAAAATGTGCACTCACTCACTCACCAAAAAAGGGAGGGCTCTCAATCTCGAGGTTACCTTAAGTGGTGTCCCAACTCAAGGGGAGAGTCCCCAGCTGCAGACCCACTGCTCCGAGGAGGACCAACTCAAATGTGCCCTCCAACGGGTCCCCATTTATACCCTGGTCGAATCTGATCTGTGGTCAGTACATGGTCGTGTCAGCCCCCTATTGGCTGAGGACCCCAACTTTCCTGCCTTTGACCCCCACTGTGTGGACCAGACATGAGCTGTGAGGGGGAGGCAGTCCTGGCGCCACCAGGGCCAGAAACTTTGGCACTGTTTTTGTTGGGCCTTTCTGAGGTCTTTAGTAGGGTGGATGCCTCTGCCACATCATGGTCAGGTTGGATGGGGCTTTGAGCAACCTGGTCTAGTGGGAGGTGTCCCTGCCCATGGCAGGGGGTTGGACTGGATGAGCTTTAAGGTCCCTTCCAACCTAAACCATTCTGTGGTTCTATGATTCTAAATGTGGAGGTGAATCCCAGCCTTTCAGCCAAATTCATCCCTCGGATAGCCAAGTGAAGGCACTGATACCTAGCAATATGAATAATTTTTTTACTTCAGTACTGCCACTTCCAAAAAGCACTTCAGATCTGCTAGAATCTATTGCCCTGTGTCCACTTGTTAGCAGTAATTTTTGTGCTTCAGTTACTTTGATTAATATAGCATAAATTGAACAGCTCCTGTTTCATGTACAAAGTTGTTATTGACAGAATATTTGCTATTAAAATGGAAACCAACCCTCAGCTAGTGCAGCATATTTATTCAAATGGGAATCTGGATAAAACAGAGACCTGTCTTTGCCTTGACAGCTATAATATATAAAGAGGAAAACTATGTGATACATTTCAGGACTTTTCATTTTTGGAAGAGATACAAGTCCAATCTTTTCTCTACTTCATATTCCTGTGAAAGCATTACTCCTTACACTTTTTATGGGCTAGAACAAAAATGCATTTAAGAAGAAACAGCTCTCCAGCAGGCCATTGGTTTGATGGAAACTTCACAAAATGTAACAATTGGCATAACAAAATACATCTGAGTTTGGATTAAAACTTTCATGTTCATATCTTCATAGTTTTACTGATGCTGTAGCTATAAGCCTAACTGAGAAATCCAACAAAGTGATTGCAACATAGCAAACCGTAGCTGTTAGAAAATTTTCTTTATTTTTGTATTTCTCTCTTTCATATGAAAACAGCATAAAAGGTAAGTGTGAAGTAACATAATATTTTCCAAGAAAGTATAAAAATTGTCTGAAGTTCTGCAGCTGCGTGATGACACATACAAGCTCTTTTCTGGGATAGCTGGAAGTCTCCATTTGACCCCAGCATCTGAAGCTCACTGTGCGAGACAAACATATGCAGGTTTCCAGATGGTATGCTTTAATATGTCCATATTTTTAATAGACTGCAGTTTTCAAGCTCAGGGTATGCTAATTGCAAGCTGCTCTGAACATATGGAGACTGTTCAGTTTTACAGCAATTCAAAGAATAACAGAAACTTATAATTGGGGGTCATAAAACAGAATAGGCCATTTTGAAGGTAAGATGGAAAGAAGGTAGGCAGAACGGCATTTATCACTGACAGTTGTACTTTATGTATCAGGAGAGCTAAGTTTTGTATGTTTTTGCTGAAGAAGAATGAAAAGGACAACTTTTTCCTTGCTGAGATGGTCAGGTGTTTCTTTGCTGTTCATTAGGCCATGCTTATTACTGTAAGAGTTCCCCTGACTTTGGTGGGGTTGCAGTACCTATTTTTCGCATCAGGCCACGCATGCAACAGCTACAGGCAGAAAATCTAGAACTACAGAGCTGACAGCCAATGCAAATACACACCTTGCTTTGTAAGCTCAGTCATATTTGCCCATTTCTCATAAAAATGACATAGTCTGGTAAAGACAGGTGCAGAGCTGCTGCTGAGAAACAGATCACCCAGCAGTAGGACATTGGTGGTCCTTACTTGTAGCCTTAGAATACTCTTAATTATGCAATTTCTGGGTTTTCACATTTTTCTCATGCACAGTAATCTATTCTTTAGCCTTATTCCCATCCAGAAAAGGACTTGATTAGGATCTGTCACACTTCCATTTCAATAGGTTTTGGTCACAGGAGATCCTCTGCTCAGTAACTCTACTGTGCTTACTTCTCCCTCAGTTCCAGCTACAGAGCATCATCTGCCTCTCCCACCTTCCCATTTCAGAGGTGGGTACAGCATGCAGCAGCTGTAGGAGCATGGTCAGTCCTTTTCTTCTATCAGAAATTTTCCTCTGTAGTGTGTACCTGAGGAAGGGGAAAAGGCAGGCCTTTTAAGCTTATATTACAATGCAAAACTCATCCATGAGAAAATCTTAAGCAGAACAGGCCCAGATTTCCTCTTCTTTGTATGCGTTTAAAGTAGGAACAACCTGGGGGCAAAAATTGGGCCAACGCAATTAGACTGAAGAATTTAAAAAGATTTATGGGAAACTTGTAAAGCAAGCTCCTGAAGGGCTTTGATTGTTTATGCCCTTTGTTCTCCCGTTCAACTGATGCCTCATCCGAAACACATCTGTCACTAACCCTGTTATAGAACGAAGCCAAAATTGCTCCTTGCAGTCCTGGTAGCTCAGAGAGCAATGGTGTGGAGAATGAAGGAGCTTCCCTAGTGTCTGAAGTCATTCCAGTCTCCTCAAGTTTTCTTTCTTTCTTTCTTTCTTTTTTTTTTTTGGTGTTAGTTTTCTTCCTTTTTACAAGGCATAAAATCAAGTCTGTGAGCATTAAGATTCAGAGTTTCTAAAGCGGTGTTCACCGAGAAAAAATAAGATGCAGAAATTTCACATCTGAGCTCCCTTTCTAGTTGATGGAGAGACGTAGACACTTCTGGAATGTGATTCATCTTCACCTAAAATTAGGCCTCCTAAATAGGACAGCTGAATTGCACCCTAGATTACCTATTGCTGTCCTTTGAGTACAAAGTGAACCAAAGGCAGTGGGCTCAGATGTAGCTGTCGAGACTGCAAATGTCTAAAGCTATGTGAGATGAATCCCGCTCATAAATTTTGAAGAGCAGAGTATTTGCATAGGCTGAACAACCACTTTTAATATGAAAATGGAGAAGAAAATGTCCACATCTTTCAGCTGTAATTACTGCAATGTTGGGGAACTTTTTGGTGAGGTAGTATGGCTTAGACTTTATTCTTTTTTGAACTTTCAAATACAGCTAGGAGACCAGTTCACACTGGGAAATTTATTTGTTGAATCTCATCTTGTTTCTGTATGTTTCAGGAAGAAGATCATGGTCCTCTCAGATGTATTTGCTATTTGGTTTAATTCATTAAATCATTTCTGCTGCACACTCTTACTCTGCTATTAGCTCATGAACAGATCATTTTGCACACTGAAAATTTCATGTTGTTTCCATCAGACACAGAAGCATGTATAATTTTTCTGAATTAGGTTGATAGAAGAAAAGAAATTGTTTTGATGAACACAGATGGTGTTTTTAAACTACAATAATAGTCTGCAGTTAATAGCTCACTTTTCCATCATAAGATGTGTGTATTTCCTAAACATTGGTTTATCTTGTAATTAGATCATGTGAATATTATCATATCAGTTAAGCAGATTATGTAACTTGATGCCAACAGCTTCAATGATCTGCCATAAATTCCACTCACTACACTTTTCCCCATAATCTGGGTATCTTCATAGACAAACAGCTGCATTTGCTCAAATGGACATTTGGACATGCAGCTACCACAGTTACATACAGACTGCTTGGAAATGCATGTACAAGTGCACCACAAAGAATGTGCATCTTGTTTTTTTTAAAACCTAAATTATACAGTTCACATCCACATACGTAAATTATGAAAACCAGTCTATCTAACTGCAGACATCTAATGTGCTACATTTAAAATACCAAAGCAAACCAGTTATCCTAAAAAAAGATCTGATATTTCCTATGCAGTCAGTGGTGAGATGTCTTCAAAGGAAGATCCTGTCTGCCTGGATTTTGAGGGGACTTATTCGCTAGGGATCTAAAACGCAGGCACAGATAAGGTATGTAAATTAGGCTAGCTGGATCCCATCATAGCCACCTCTTCTTTAAGAAGCAACATTCCCACAGAAGTTCATGGAAATTTAGTGTCTTTATGGGAATTAGCTGAAGTTTAACCCAAGTCTCAGAGGAAATTTGTAGTAGAGCTGCAAGAAGGATCCATCAGGCCCAGTGTTAGTGGTGCACCTTTTGAGGTTCCTGAGGATGTCTGAGACCTATGAGACCTATGCATGGGCTGGTAGGTGTGACAGAGACCCAAGGCCTAGGTCCTTCTGGACTGAGCCAATAGAAGAACCATCTTCAACAGAAGAAGCCATCTCAAAGAACACTAGATGCCCTTATGCAAGAAACTGCACTAAGCTCCTGGTTTTAACTGCAGAATTTGAGAAGCTACAGAAAAAGTATTTCTAGGATGCAGCAGGGCTTTTTTCATTCCCTCTTGGTCAATCAATATTTTCACTCCATGTTCCCACTTACTCAGACCTGTCATGTCTATTATCTTGATAACTGAATGGATGAAACTGTTTTTACCTGGTTGATAATTCCTTTTTCATAAAACACCGACAAAAGCATTTTCTTTCATAATAGCCTTACAAATTTGTGATTTCTTCACTTTTCACTAATAACTGAGAATCTTCTTTATCTATATTGAGTAGAAACAAGAGCATGTTAGAAAGAGGGCCTCCTCTTGGTTAAGCCAGAGGCTTAAGGGGTCAGGATCTAGTTCTCATTATTTTCTTGTATGATTATGACTACTTTCCTTTATGATCGTGGGTGAATAATTTTTCACTATGTCTCAATATTTTTCATTATATCTCAGTTACTGGCAGTAGATCAATGTGAGAGGAGAATGCTACTGAGAATCACAGAATCATTAAGGTTGGAAGAGACCTCTAAGATCAACAAGTCCAGCCAACAGCACTGTGCCCACTAAACCATGTCCTGAAGTGCCACATCCACACATTTTTTGAACCCCTCCAGGGATGGTGACTCCACCACCTCCCTGGGCAGCCCCTTCCAGTGCTTGACCACTCTTACGGTAAAGAAACTTTTCCTAAGTACCACAAACTGAAAGGACAAGTCCATGCTGTGTTATGCCATACAGATGTACCACCTCGTGCAAAAGATGCTCAGTGCTCAGGGAAACATGGCCAGGCTGGCCTTGGGCCAAGCAGCCAGCTAAGTTGATCCGTGCCCATCCTTTCAGGGATGTGTATCTGTGGATGTGTATCTGTTGGATGTGTATCTCCAACCTATCCGCACTCAACAGGTCTCCCTTGCTTTTCTTGTGTAGATAAAGCCTGAGTGCCTGAGGCTACTAACCCAGGCCCATTCCCTAGCCAGCCATGTCTTAGAGATCAGGTGTCAATAACTGAAATTTGTGCTCATTTACAGCAGCCAGTCTGAGCTGCAAGGCACTGGGCTCTTTCACTACTGAAAGAAGAGCTGGGGTTCAGTGCATTACAGGATTAGGATCGGTTGCCTAAACCAGAACCACTTTTCTCCCATCTTCCCAGCCCTCTCCAGCTCTGTAGGCATCAGCTATTATCTTTTAATAGCTTTAATAGCACTATTGTTGTTCTTTTTTAGCTAGGTAAGAAAATCCGTAATCCAAGCTGTCTGAAAATTGCCTGATAAAATGTTTGGAGAAAATTGCCACCCACATACTGTATTCCTCTGCAACGTATGGGAGCATTTCCAGCACTTGTATAAGCGGGGACAACATGTGTATTTACAAATGCAGATACTTAAATTTAAACATAAATATACTAATGTAGATAGGAAAACTGCATGGGGAAGTGTTTATATGTGATTTTAAAAAGCTATCAAGATAGACATGCTAGTCATCTAGCTCTTTAAACATGAGCTTTTCACCTTTATTTTCCTTGTACCTCTTAATGCTTGCATAAAGTTACAGAAAGAGGTAAAGTTCTTTACTTGCATAGAAAGAAATCAGACTTGCACAGACCAAAGTCTTGATACCCAAGTATGTGAAAGTGAACATTTAACCCTGTATTTTGGCAGTCTCGTAAAAGCAGTCTGATCTTCTAATTAGAACAGGACTTGTCAATGGCAGACCACTCAGAATTGGATCCTTGCTCTATCTGTCTAGATAAGAATTTTGGATATCTATATTTAAATACATGTATCTGAAAACACTGGACGCTGTGTTTGTGTACAACACAAGGGTATGACACTGTACAGTTAAGGGTCACTACTACACAAATGCATGTGAGTTCCATGCCCACTCTAGTAATGCTGTAGGTGATAAAAGGTAGCCAGAATTTCAATGCTAGTAACATATTCATAGCTCTGGCCAATTAGTCTGACTTTTAGCAGTACTCCAGACAAGAATAGTTATTATTGCAGAATTACAGACTTTCAAAAAAAAGCATTAATTAAAAAAAATAATTTTCAAAAAGCATAGCTTTTTAAACTCTAACAGTAGCTGGAAACCACTAAAACCAGTCTCTAGGAAATAAACCCAATGATTTTAGCCTTTATTCCAAGGACCCTGTCTCTGATACATCCCAAGGCAAGAGCTGAGATGAAGAAAATACTGTTCACTTTGTTCTTCAGATGGGGGAAAAATATAAAATGTATTTCATATTTCCAAACTGGTCCAAATTGACGGGTACATTTTCCCTGCATGGAGGGAGGTCTTGAGTTCAAGTCCTGCCCTTCATCTCTGCCCAGTAACTTAAATTATAACTAAATTGTCAGTGGGCAGCAACAATCCATTCTGAATTCATTTCACTTATTCAATGTATTCCAAATTTTTATTACAACCATTATGACTTAGTAGACATCAGAGACTGAGTCTGAGACAAAGCATCCCAAATTCAGATATCTGCATGTGTCTTGGATCTGGCAGGGTCATAGGTATAATCCCAGAGCGGATTTATCTTTCCCAGTTGCAACACAGACAAACTGAGGATACTTCCTAAGGCAAGTGTTTCCACCTTTTTTATACCACAGAGGGATCAGACACCAGATAAACAATAACTTACTGAATTTCTTACTCTGTCAAGCTAACAGTGAATTAACCATCTACTCTTGCTTTATCATCGTAAAGACTGGTCCTGCCTGTAATGGCATAGGTTGTTCTAAATTAACAGCAAGAATTTAGGTAACCTAGCAGTGAATGCTTTGATATAAATGTAGAATAGGCATCTGTAGAAGAATTTGGGGTTTTGTATTTATCTTCCATTTACAGGTTGTTTAGCTCTTCCTGTATACTCTTTTACTGCAATTACAGTGTCTGCTGGGATTTACCTTTAATTAAACTAGACAGAGTCTAGAGAATTTATACTAGTTACATATAGTTCTTTATGATTCAACAGCTTTTGTGTAGTACCTTTACGGAATTCAGAAATTTGGAATGAAAGTTCTCATACAACCCCAAGGAGTGTTAAGACTGGAGAATAAGGTTTTTATAGAGGCATTTGTGTGTAAGTAACAGAAAATGGCAATATGCCTGGGAATCTGAAAAGACTAGCAAAAAAATAAGAAGGATCTATAATGTAACTGAAGCCCAGGAGGTAAAGCACAGGTATTACAGCTGAGGCTGTCTGCTAAGATTTTCAGAGCCAGCTGGGAGAACAAACAAAACAACTTTTCATTTTAATGGAAATACCTATTTCTAACAATCCTTGTATTCGGCTTTCGGCCAGTCACAGTATCGCAGTCACTGATGTCCTGTAAACATGCAGGCACAAAGAACAGCTGTAAGAGATGCCC
>NW_010190571.1:37312-40080 GCF_000695765.1 Mesitornis unicolor | reverse complement strand
TTCAGCAGTTTGGGTGAGCATCTCAAAAGGTTCCTTCAAAACCTGTTGTCCATAGTTTGAGTGTGAATCTGAGCTTACTATGTTTGCTTGCTGTTTTGGCTAGGATTGAAGTACGGAAAAGACGAGATACATTCATTAAGGGACTGGTTTAAAGACTTAAGATAGTTGGTTTCTTTCCAGTCCTTCTTTCTTGATACCTCATCTCTTTATCACTTTATAGCCAGATGCTTTGGACACACATAACCAACAGTTCTCCTGGGATAAGGTTTTCTTTTAGTTACTAGCAGTTTCCTCTTGATGTAGCATCGATGGAAATTTGCTATGTACCTGCCTCTGAAGAGAACCAAATGGACACAGCATAGACATGAATTAATGTGAATTCATTGGTGTTTGGATACTGCTTCATCATAAACTTAGAAAACCAGCTGGTATTTTTATAAAGCAACTTCAGCATTCAGGCTCCAAGTGGTATTTATTTACAAACACACAATTCATCATGCATTGGCTACTAGGTTTAGAAAGCAGTTTATGTCCTTGAAAGCTTATTCATTTTCTTCAGGCTTCTCATGTGTGCTAATAAATGATATTACCTCTGTTTACAAGTCTATCTGCAGAATAAATTTGGTTTAGCCTGAACAGAACAGTTGTGTCTAGGTCACCAGGATGGACTTTGCCAGTGAAAACTGGAAGTCTGCTATGGAGCAAGCATCCCCTTCTGCAATTGTACCATATAAAAGAACACTTGCTGTACGAGAAGGTTGATTCACCCTGGCAATAAGCAGCTTTATATTGGAGTATCTCTGCTCAAACCCAAAGTAGTAGTGTAACAATGTGGCTAAAAAATGCCTAACTGGGATGGGTAGGGGTAAAAATATGTAGTGTAGTCCAGCTGGTTAACTGGAGTCTTCTTCAGCACATGCTTTAAGCTTTAAATCCGTATAAGTTGATTTGATAGGGGGAAGTAGGTTGAGGGGGCCAAAAGTAGAGACCAGGGAACAGACAAAAGGGAAATATTTTCATTACTCAATTCCTACTTTGGCAGGATTTTGAGCCCCTGCAGAAGGATGGATAGACGTGTTAGCAATGGCAGGATGATCAGAGCTGCTGCTCGATGAACAGCTGCAAAGGACAGTCAACATTTTCCCTCTTACTCATAGCATGCGCCTTAGTCCAAGGTAAGATAAAAGATACATAATCAACTTTTATGATTGAATAAAGAAATTAAATGAATCAGAGAGGCACTGGCCACAACAGGAAGTTTTATTTAGCGAAGATTAATGTTTCTTATTTCTTTTTCTAAAGAGCTGTAGCATTCAGTGACTCACCTAACAGTAGCTTTGTGATGGCCCTCAGCACTGGGCACTCGGTGTCCATTTTCTAGCAAGGAATTGGTGTATGAAACCCTGTGGTGTGCTTGGGGAATTTATAATGCTGTAGAAATGCTGAGACTATAACACCTGAATATTCAGAGAGGATTTAGGAAATAAAGCAGATTTCCAGATTTCCAGATTTCCTTCCAAAATACTGCTAAGATTAGAACATATAACCTGAAAAAAATAAATAAAGCAATTACCAAGTAAATGGATTTATATTCTTAAAGGAGTAAAACTTTTCAAGCTTAATCTGGAAAAATAAATCTCTTCTATTCTAACTAACTTCTATTTTTTGTTTTTCTACACGAGAGAGTACACACACAATTGGAAATCCGCTGCTAATTCTAGATAAAATAAAGTTGTTCACTTAATGGTAAAAAGTGCACTTTTTTAATGTGCACTTCTAGTGCAGACTTCCCCTTTACAGAAAGGATGAAACATATACTTCATGTTTTGCACTTAATCAATAAGGTTATTTATAGACCCCCAACAAACAAACAATTTTGTTCAGCTGAAACATCCCCCAGCTGACAGTAAATATCAAACCTCACACTTTTAAAAAGATAAAAACTTTCCAAATGCAACAGAAGAAAAATCCTTTCCTTCATGCCCACCATGTGTGGGTAGACAGATGAGTGGTGTGTGGGAGCAGTGTTTATTTTGGTGGCTTTTTCCTTCCTCAGGCAGCTGTGATCACTTTTGCTGAGAGCCTCTGAGGAAGGTTGGGGAGAAAGGCGATGTGATTGGTGGGCAGGGTGATGATGAGTGCAGCAGCAGACCTGGTTTGGACTCTAGATGCTGTCAAAGGACCTGCAGGACACTGGGTTGAGCCTCTTTCCTGCCTCCATCCCTCCTGCTTCCAAGAGAGAAACACTGATTTCTGTTTCCTTCCAGGACAGAGACTCACTTGTTCCATGGGTGTGCAGAGCACTCTTCGTTCTTGCTCATTGCTGTAATAACTTCCCAAATACATTAAAAAATTTAAAAAAATTTAAAAATATTCAACGGTACCTGCATGCATAATTGCAATACTAATAAATAGTAAGTAAACATAGTGAATATATTTGAGGACAACCAGGATCAGCTTGCAAGCAATTTGTGAGCAGGAAAAAGAGCAAAAAGACTGCAATAATTTCCTGCACTTAAATTAAGTTGAGAGAAGCCTTTGTAATGAGTTTACCGTAAAAAGACAAGAGAGTGTCACTTTCTTAGCTATTTGAAATATGTAGCAAGCAAAGGTGAATTGCTGTCAGGATCGTTTGTGTTTATATTCTGCACTTGTGGTTTACAGAATGCTTACCTGCTTTTTGAAATGCTGATCTGGAAGCTTTAGCAACCTTTGAAAATCAGTGCACTACCATCTGCAAGTAACCCAATACACAGTTCTTGTGAAAT
>NW_010190571.1:0-37281 GCF_000695765.1 Mesitornis unicolor | reverse complement strand
AGGATTGTTATTAACTTAGGTAACGACTCAGTTAAAGAACAAAATTTTCCTCTATATGTGTGCAACGACAACTTTTATGTTTGTGAAAAATCACGCATTCTGACAAAATGTTAGATTTTAGTCCAAAAACCAGCAAGTGCCAACTTCTTCACAGTCAGACTTGGAAAAGAAAAAAAAAAGAGGAATTAACAGCTGTGTTCAAATTCATAATAGTCAAAGTGTACATTAAGGAATGAATACACAGGGAGTTTTAATACTCTCCAAGCCTGATACATAGTAAATTTATATGCAGGGGTGGTGGACCATTTTACTATGGTGCTTCAGAAGAAATCACTTTCCAGAAGATGAAATTCATATGTTCCCATAAAGAATAAATGAAAGTACAAGGTGTTTTAACATATAGAGATTGTGTCATGTGCGAGGTATCTCAATTTTTGTTCTAGGCTTATAATTGTATCATTTGCGTGCTGTAAGTATTAGATATTAAAATTGCAGTGCTGCAGTTAGAAACTAGTTGTGGTTGGACCACTGAAATACTTTTCATAAGATCCTAATTTTATTTTTCAATACATTCAGATACTGACAGGTTGTTTTCATTGGTGTTTTTCAGACTTCTGGCTGCTTTGGAGATCTGAGTCCATGCATGGTACATGGATTGGCTTTGTTACTGTTTGATGAATGTAAAGAGCACTTTCATTACACCCCTGAGCCTCCCAAAGGTTTGATTAAGGATTTGATTTGATTCTTTCCTTTTGAAAAATGTACACACAGAGAGCAATTGAAAAGGATTCAGGCTTAAGAAGATGAGAGAGGCTACAGAGAAAACAAAGGCAACAGCAAGTAAAAATCCGTGCAGAGGATGTTCAGTTTTTCTCTTGCCCTTGGGCTGTATGTACAGAAAGCATCCTTTTCTCTCACAGATCCTGATTGTCATTTCTAATTTCTAAGAAAGGGTCTGGCAAAGAAATGTAAAGAATCTTGTGAGTGTTAGAATTACTGATGGTGTACACTGGAAATAGAACTCATAATTTTTCTGACAGAAGAGACTGATGTCAGATAAATGCTGTTCAGTCAAATTGAAAGTTGCCAACATTTGCAATAAAAATACTTAATTGAGATATATTCTCATGTTGACAGAAAATGTTTTCATAGTGTCAGAATTATTTATTTCTGTAGCTAAAATGTTTAGTTGTGGTTTGTCATTTCAATTCCTTTTATTTTGGCCCGTATTGCACTAACAGCATTATATTTATCACACAATATTAGAATGTTATATGTAGGATAGCATGTATAAGCATTTTCACAATGTAAAATTTCAGTGTTGCTAAACTAAAGATTTGGATGTCTTATACTTAGATTTGTTTGACGTACTGTTGCAAGGAAAATTTTAAAATGTGGATTAATTTTTTCTTCCTCCTGTATCTCAATGAAATTTCAGAATATCAGAAATTCCTAGAAAATGTTCTGCATTCTGTACAGGTCTAGTTAAAATTAATTAATATTAATTAGTCGTGTCAAGGGAAAAGTAGACTTCAAGCAATGAGTGAAAAACAACTGTAAATGGTTTGTCACATTGGGAATTTATTGCAAAATGCATAAAACATGTAGTACCTGATTTTACCTTCAGAACACTACCATTTTAAGGCTAATATGAGGGAAGAATTTAACCATGTATTCATTATTAATAGATTATTTAGAATACTTATGGTGCTACCGTGACTGTATCCAGCTCTGTCCTCAAATAAGCCAAAGGTAAAACCCCTATGAGGAAATGTTTCAAATTGCTTTTAAAACCTCGTCCATAAGCTGCAAAGCCCATTTCCAAATTAGAAAATTAATTCTCATACCATTTGGATGCATAAGAACTGGTAAATGTGTATTCTAGTCACATTTATGGGGATGTTTGCAACTAGCACCTGACTCCGAATGTGTGGCACATGTCTCAGTGGTTTGCAGCAAAATGTGCCTGTGGGTATGCCGACCAGGTGGGTAGTCAGTCTCTCAGCAGTATAATCTGTTACTGTGTAGTCTCACTGTGCACAGAAGCCTAAAGAAAGGATTCAAGAGGACTGAGAAGTTAAAACTGGGGCTAGAGCATGTGGAAGATGTTTGCTATTAGGGGAAGTTTTAACATCACCACTGGCATGGGCAGGGACTCCTTGGTCAAGGTCACCCGAGAGAAGTCTCTATAACTACAGAAGTTGGTTGACCTGCTCCCATCACCACAGCTGGGAGCCCCTGACTCTCCTGAGATTAACCCGTGTTAATCAAAGCTATGATCCACAGGGAAGCTTAGCAAAAGCAATGAAGTCCTCATTACTCATCAGGACAGAACAATTGAAAATGCAGCAGACTGGTAACAAAGAAAGTCTTGGCAGCAGCATTTCTCATTCATCACTGAGCTTCCTTTCATCTTTTAGCCTTTTTTTTTTTTGCTGAATGGGATATCTTGGATTCTGTAATCTCGTCTTTGAGGACACTACTAGTACGTAGAATGAATCTGAGCTGCATGTGTCATGTGTCCGAAGAGGATTATGACTTTATGTTGTGGGTTGTCTCTGGCTGAACACCAGTGCCCACCAGTGCCACACTATCACTGCCCTCTTCAGCTGGACAGGGGAGACAAAATACAATGAAAGGTTCATGAGTTGAATTAAAGACAGGGAGTTCACTCACCAATTACTGACACAGGTAAAACAGACTCGACCCAGGGAAATTAGCTCAATTTATAACGACTCAAAGAAGAGTAAGATAATGAGAAATAAGAACAAAACTTTAAAAGCACCTTCCCCCCACCCATCTCTTCTTCCTGGGCTCAGCTTTGCTCCCAATTTCTCTATATCTGTCTGCAGAGTTTTTTCTCTCACATATTCTCACTCCTCTCTCCCAGCTGCTCTTGTGCAGTAGTTTTTTTCCCCACTTCTTAAATATGTTATCACAGGGGTGCTACCACAGTCACTGATGGGCTCAGCCTTGACCAGTGATGGGTCTGTCTTGGAGCTGGCTGGCACTGGCTCTATCGGACATGGCGGAAGCTTCTGGCATCTTGTCACAGAAGCCACCCCTGTAGCCTCCCTTTACCGAAACCTTGCCATGCAAACCAAATACAGTCTACCCTGAGCAAAGGAAATTAGTATGCAAAATGTCAATACAATGTTAAATTAAACAGCACGTAGTAATGAAAGACATTCAATTTGGTAAAGTAAAATGAAATCTTAACTGAGCAGAACTGATTATTGTATAAAACAGAAAGGATAAAAGGCTTGACTCACGCATTGTCTAGACAAATCACTTAGAAACATGTGGGTTGGCTTTAAAGCCATTCAGATAATGTAAAAGCTTGTTTTTAATCTGTTTGCCAAATTTAAAAATGTTTTTTGATTTGATCAATTTGTAAGCTGTTAAGAAATATGATGTGTTACCAGACAGCTTAAGAAAAGTAGCAAGAAGGTAAACTACTTGCCCAGTGGCAGACAGCAGATCCAGAGTAGGGCCAGGAACTTATTTCTGACACATTTTTTTCCTGCAGAAAATGTAGTTTTGATTGACTTAAAACTCTTTCTAAATCTCTCTTGAATTCAGCAAACATTTTTGCTAAGCAAAGCTAAAGAACACAGGAAAAAACAGAGATGCTGAAATCAGTTTTTCAAGGTAGGGTGACACAAAAGGTTGAACTTCTTTTCCAAAGGTGGCAAGAGTAATAATATGGTCCTCATCACTTCTCAAAGCAGTGATTAGGACACTGTGGAAAACCAGGTTTGATTTTCTTCTTTGCCCAATCTACAATGCAAAGGTTTGCCAATAAAAAAATGGCTTTAATCACCCCAAATTTGCATGCTTTAATGCTTCCACGTAATGCTGGCTGTGCAAGCAGGATGCTGGCCGGGCAACTCCAGCTCCTCCAGTCTCTGACTGCCTTCCTGACCCCAGGCAGGACTGCAGCCATCACCTCTCCATGGGAGATGAAGGGAGTAGGCCCAAAACATCTGCGGGCTGCGGGAGGCAGGTGTCAGTGACAGCCCTCAGTCCTGCAGGATTTAATGAAGTCAAATGCCCACAGGACTCCTCCATGAGTACAGCATGGGTAATTTTGTGTTTGTAAAGATATGAACTCTGCCTGTGCTACTGCCTACACTTCTTCCTCTCCTTTGTCCTGTACCACTCACTGAAAGAAGGAAAATTGTAACTATACTATACAAGAGCCTGGAAGAATTGCAGGCTCCACTGAAGCCTGTATTTTCCTCAGTGTTTCAGTGTTTTCTAGGATCAATGAAAATATTTTCTATTTTATTACCATTTCAGCACACTGATTAAATGGTGTCTGTGGGTTTTTTTACCAACTGGTTTTCTTTACAGCTTTTTCACACTAGAAATATTAAATATTTTTTCCTCTTCTTTGAGCACACATATAGGAATGCTTTTGACAGTGTTTACTGTGAAAGGTTTGGTAATATTTCTTATTTTGATTGCCCACAATAAAAATATTAGTTCATATAAAAATAAATTCTACTGTGAAATGTTACACACTAAATTTCTACACATGCTCTCCTTTCAAAGAAATAGGAACAATAGCTTGTACAGAGTATTTTTAATCACTATTGCATACTCAAGCACAGTAGAGGGCTGTGGTGTTGGAATTCTTTTTTAAGCAAACATGTTAAAATAGAAGTGTAGTGATCTCTCCTCAAGCAGACTTAGAAACCGCCTTCATGTCTTGGATGCTGCACCTTTGCAAACATTCTGCCCATTGCCACCTCCATCTCTACTGGTGGGGTCTCGGTCTTTCCTTTGAGCCAGTTATTGGTAACAACACTATTTGGTAGCAATGAGAATGTTCACCTTCATAAAGGCCAGCTCAGTCACATCACCAGTGCTGCCACCAAGAGCCATCTTGCACTTGCCCTGGTACCATCTACATCTCTTTGACTTCCTCATTCACCTAGCGAGGCTGCACCAGGGATGCCAGCTTGACAGGGGTCCTGTGAGAAATTATACAGCAAGTCATGATAAAAGTCACCAGTGTGTTTGCAGAGCCAGATCCTGAGAAGCTGGGAAATGCCAGAGCTGAGGACACCCATGCAAGATGCATTCGTCCACCTTGTGCATATTCATTATAATACAGCCCCTAATGACTTGTGCACATGTGTGTTTTTTGGGACCACTGCCCTACTCAGTGCCAGGAAAATCTTAGCTGTGCAATTCTTAATTTTAAGTCATTGTCTGTGCAACTGTAAAAAGTCTTGTGACTATAGTCTTTTCTTTTTCCTATGTATATACAATAGCATTCAAATAATAAATAATAATAACTGAAATCTTTTGATGACAGTGTTAAAGAGCAGGAAGCAGACTTCCAGTCCTTCCTCAAAACACAGTGACTCTGAAAACAAGACAAGGTCCTTAAAACTTTTACAGCATCTCCAATTCACATCCTATTCATGACTCACTGATATGCTTAATATGAACCCAGCTGTTAGTTGCTTGCAATAGAGGCTGCATCTTATTTATTTAAAGCCATTTACATTAAGCCAGAGATTTGGTTGATTCCCTGAGTGGTCACTTAAAGGCAGATTTAATTGTATGGGAAAATAGACTCATTAATGTCAAATGGAAATCAAGGCCAATTAAAATTTACAGCAAGCCATTAGCAGTCTCTTAATAAGGAATTAATTAACATATCTACTAAAAGAAATTGATTGAATATATATAAATTTTGAACTTGAAAAAAGAATCAAGGCAACTAAGAAAGGGGAAAATAAACTGGGAAAGGACTTACTTGGTCTGAAATAATGGTCATGAGAAAATACATAAATATGTAGACACATACAACTAGACTCATGAGGTGAAGTTGTCTGGCACAGTCCAAATACCCATCTTGGTTCAGATATTCCATAACCTCTTGCTTCTGACATATCTATCTGAAGAAAGTCTAATAAATTGGGAAAACATAATACAAAACATGCATATGTATTAAAAAATGTAGACATTTGTTTCACTCACTTTGCATTCAATGTTGTCCTTCTCTTCCCATATCAAAAGATCTGAGGCTCAGACTCCCTCCTGCTACCAGAATCTTGTCATGCAAACCCAATACACTGTGGAAAATAATCAGAGTAGCTGCTCTGCATGACCTGTTCTTTCTGAAGCCCATGAGGATGTCATTCATTGCTTCTCTTTCTTCCTGATTATCTGCCTTCCATTTCTTGTGATTGGCACGAAGTAATTATATGGTGTTTCTTCCGCACAACATCTTCTGCTATCAGCTGCTGAAGCGGACCCCGTGCAGCTGGCTGCAAGCTTTATCCCTATAATACCCTAAGGAAAGGATGAGAAATAAGGTATTTTCATTCTCTATCCTCCTTTATGTGTCTGATTGACTTTTCTGTAGTAAATTTTAATGACATATGCTTGTCTTCGGTGGTTCTCCATACGCTGCATCTATCTGAAAGTAAGTTGTGTGTTAGGTGCTGAGATTTCTTGTTAGATCCATCACAGTTCCACTCTGGTGAGCGTCACTTAAAAAACAAATATGACGTAGCAGAAGAAGTGTGTGAGGGGGTTATACTGAGTAGGAACCACCTTCTCTCCAAGCTTGCTGTTACTTCTGTGGCTTCTGAGGGCCACAGAAGTGTGTCCAACATAGAAATCATAGTACCTAAAAGGTAGGTGGCAGCAGGTGCTCCCTGCAGAGTGGCTGCCTGACTCCTGCCACTGCATTAAACACCACTCTCTGCATGGAGTCTGATCTTATCTCCCCAGGGTTGGCTCCTACCCCATCCACACCCCTTCGTGCACCACCACTGCCCATAGCTCCATGACGGAGCAGCTGGGTGCATCAGCAGAGGTGCTGTCTGGGCTTCGGAAGTATGGTATGAGCCAAATTACTCCTCAAGAGGAGCAGTCTGTCTTCCATGACTGGCACAAAGCCCAGTGGTAAAGGGTCTCTCCCAAAAAGGGGCAAGCAAGGGAGCCAAACCTGCAGCCTCAGGACCCTCCAAGCGCTGCTGTCCCTGGAGCTCCCCAGGCACTGAGCTGTGGGTGTTCTGTGCCACCCACATCCCTCATGCGGGGCCATATCCCCTCGGGAGCCATATCTGAGCTCTATCTAAGCCTTGTGGACCAAGCCCCATGGGGGTCTAAGGCCCCTTGGGAGGTCCTGGACATCCCAGCTGGGACTGGGACTGCCCTTGATGGGTGAGTGCCCAGCGACCCCTGAGTCCTTCCTTCGGTCTGCAGGGCTTGAGGTCCAGCTGAACGTCCTCCTCCCTCCCTGAAGGAGCCGTTCTGAATTGCAGCCAAAACTTAACACATCTGTCAGCTCAGATCCATGGGTTGTTCTCTGAGCCAAAACACCGGCACAGAAAGAAATCCCCTCCCTGTTTCTTATTCGGTCTGTAGGAATTCAATTGCCAGAATGCATCACTTCCAGCAGACACAGAGCTTTGCTCGACCTGTTTGTCCAGTCCAGATAAATTAACAGAAGTTGAATTTAGAAGCCCTAATAATTGCAGCAAACTACTCATAAATGAGTTACAGGGCAACAATTTTCTACTGAAATTTTTAGATTAAAGAAGCTCTCTTTCATGGATGAAAAATAAATTAAATTAGTGAAATAAATTATTTGCTGCAAATTATTCATTCTGCTCCTGTTGTTTGCTGCTCTGCTCTATGTCTGATAAAAAACGTTCATCAAGTAAGCCTGTTTCACTCTTTTCAGCTACAAAAACAAGGTTTTAATTCTTTACGATTTTCCTTGACCCTTCTTTGGATCATTTACATTTGTCAAAGTGGATTTAAAATGCTACCAGATCTCTAACATTCGACAGGCACACTGAAAGGTGTAAAGAACTCTGAAAAGGTGCAAGACAAGGAAGAATAAAGCACAAGGATTTTAGCAACCACACTAAGTAAAGTCTTTATAAGGACTGATCTGGCATTTCAAAAATAGTTTCTTCCCAACCTTTCGAGAATGTGCTGAGATTTATCATTTGAGAGGAGCTGATTTCACCTTTCAAACTGAACAATGTACGTACTAATCCTGCGTGCCTATTTTGTAGGTGTTTGTTCTGTAAAATTGCAGGAGAGGGAGAAGAGCCTTTTTCAGAAATGAAGGTGGTGCTTTCTGTGTTGGTCATGCTGGACCATGCATGGATTTCTTATTATGACCTGGAGAAAAGCCAAAAGGTCGCTGGAATGAATCATTGATCAAAGAGAGTAGGTGCCTGAGATGGTTAAATCTGAGGATTTAAAACAAAAAAAAAACCAAACCTGTTTCCTTACACTGATGCAGTCTGACAACATTTTAAACCTAACTTTCCCAGATCTCAGTTCTGTTTTGCAAGAACTGGTAGCCAATAATCGCATCTGCATTTTCCCCTGTGCAAGCATGTAACTGCTATCAGTATCTTAAAATGTACTATGTTAAAATCAAGCTAAACCATTCATGTTAGTGGGTAAGGAAGTCACAGGTGGGTAAATATCTATTGCTGAACCCACAAAACCTAGTTTTTTTTAAGATATCAAATGTATTTCTCTTGTCCTGAGACACTTGCAAGTATCAGTAAACTCCTGTGTGCCTGGAAAACAAAATGCAAGGGACATCCTGTATTACACCCACACTATGCGGTACCCTCAGGAACATGTGAAGGTGACTCTGACCTCCAGAGATGAACAGTGTGACTCAGGTGTGATTAGTTAGCCTTTTCCTGGGACTGGCATTTGAACAAGGTGACCAGCCCCTGCAGTTTTTGTTCTAGCCCTCGACTCACTCCTGTGAATGACACAACCCAGGCATTTGAAGAAGTTTATGGAGCTATGGTTCATGCATGGCTTATTCCTCACTGTGGTGCTGGGTGACTGGGTGTTACATTTACCGGGTGACTATAACAGAGCAGCAAGAACCCACTTCCCCTTGGATTCAGTTTTCATGTTATAAACTGGTACATATATGTGTGACAGACAAAGAGAAAGGATTGTGTTCCTCTGTTTCACAGGTTTCTTGCAACTCTTCCTCTTACCAATTCACCTCTTCCCTCTCAAATTTTTACTCTCCTCAATCATGCAAGAGCTCAGGGACAAGGAAGGTCATTGGGAGGTCTGAGAAGTGGCTGGATCAGTGATTTTAACTCGTGGCTTGTGCACCCCTAAGTGTCATGAACTATCTCCAAGGGGTATTGATAAGATACTTGAGGCTATGCGAGTGTTCTATGTTAAGGTGAGGTCTGGTGCACAACCTTGGATTAATTCCCCATAAGTTTTCAGCAAGAGTTTGGAAATGAGTACAGCTCACCAGGGTCTCCCTCACTGGGTGACACAGGAACATCACAGCTCCCACCTGTCTCCCAGCTTGAGCATAAGCCTAAAGAAGCAGACTCTCAGTTGAATTTGCCCCTCTCTATTCCCCTCCACTTACAAGCATTTCAGAAACCAGTAAATTGGAAAAAATCCAAATCTGCTGGTGTAGATCATTCTTCTGTGGCCAGAAACAGTTAACTAATGAACAGTGGATCAGAGCCCTCATGACCCACTACAATGAACTGCATAGATAGATGTAAGCCTTTAAGGGCATGGTGATAGGCCCACCTGCATGGAAAGGTCTGGCAAACAAATGTCCATCAAATCCTGGAATTTGGAGTAAACAAAGTTTAAAGGAAATGCTTGTTGTTCTAATCCTGCTTGTAAAGTGCTCGATGAAGCACGAAGCACTACCGCTGGTAAGTAGCATTCACCCAGAAATCAGCATAGGTGCAAATTGGTCAAACACGCATCAGGACCAGGTGACTACAGACTGAGAAAACACAGGTGAAACAGAGGACACAGAGCTTTGGGAAACATGCGCAGAGTGCAGGGAAAGTTTTGCTCTGCAGCTGCAACAAAAACTGGTTCTGCTTGGTTCTCAATGACACCAATACAAATCTACAGTAACTCAGTGTCCTGACAGAGAATTACTCTAGACTTGCTCCAGTCCTTCTGAGAGCAAAATTTATGTCGTGCATTTATTCCAAAACACAGTATTTTTTCTCTGGCTTCTGCTATCAGCAGAAATTGACTGGGTGTCTGTCTGCAGCTCTGAATGACTTTATACATGATTATGTTTTGTTTTCGACTTTTAAAAAATGGTTTTTAAAATCGTTAAAGTGCACGGTGGAATAGAAACACATTATTTTACAGCTAGGCAGGTGTATAAATAGCTGAGCTGTTTTCCGCGTAGCTGGTGCTTCGCTGGGTTTGGCCAGAAGAGGGTAGAGTTTGGAAAGGACTCCCCGCAGCCCGGGCTCCCTGTTGTGCTGGGAAACAGCGAAGGGAAGAGCAGCGCAAGTTTCTCCTCTGCACGCTTGCACCGAGTGACTGTGTGCGAGAGTGAGCAGATAAACTCCGGAAGATCTTAAAGTGAAAAGGAAACGGAAAGAGAAACAGAATTCAAAAAGCTGCTTTCTAGGGAAATCTGTGGAATCGAAGAGAGAAACGGGAAGAGTTTTCTGTGGCTCGCCCTGCTGCTTGTATCTCTGAGGACTGAGAACTGTCACTCACTGCACGTTGCATTAATGAGAGCACAGGATTTATTCCTCTGTCGTGACTTCCAACCTGTGAATAAATATCACTTTTAGAGAGAGAATGGGACCTGAAAAGACTGTCGAGCACTGAGCAGAGGGGTGAGTTTTATTAAATGGGTTATTCTCTTTCAAATCTGCTGGAGCTTTCTAACATCCTGCTTGCAGGCACAGGAGCCCGATGACTTCTCTTTTCCCTGCAGCTTGTTGCACACCTCAGGAGGCTTTCCTGACCGCAGGTTTATTTCTGTAGCCTTTCCCACCACGACTCCGGGTCAGTATTGGTAACGTTTGTAGTAGAGCTGACTCGGTGCTGATTTGCTTTCATGACAAATTAAAACCACAAAGCTTTGAAACCAAACAACAGGCTAAAAATCAAATAAAATCCAATACAGTTAAAATGGCAGGTGACTTTAGGTTTCCAGATGTGGACACTGACGGATCAGAAAAAAATGAAGAAACGGAGATTGTAGTCAATGTCGGTGGGGTAAGGCAGGTGTTCTACGGAGATAACCTGAATCAATACCCAGAAACGCGGCTGGCAGAGCTGATCAACTGCATATCGGGGGGATACGATAGCATATTCTCCCTCTGTGATGACTACGATCCTGGAAAGAGAGAGTTTTACTTTGACCGAGATCCAGATGCTTTCAAATGCATTATCGATGTGTACTACTTTGGGGAAATTCACATGAAGAAAGGAATATGCCCCATATGTTTCAAGAATGAAATGGAATTTTGGAAAGTGGATCTGAAATTTTTGGACGACTGCTGCAAAACTCATCTAAGTGAAAAAAAGGAGGAACTGGAAGAAATAGCTCGAAGGGTACAACTGATTCTAGATGACTTGGGAGTAGATGCCTCAGAAAGTCGCTGGAAAAGGTGCCAAAAATACATCTGGAAATTTCTGGAGAAGCCAGAATCGTCCTACCCAGCTCGAGTGATCGCTGTTCTGTCCTTTCTGTTCATTTTGATCTCCTCCATTGTGATGTGTGTGGGGACCATCCCAGACCTGCAGGTTGTAGATGCAGAGGGGAACCGTATGGAGCACCCGACCCTAGACAGCATAGAGACAGCCTGTATAGGCTGGTTTACCATGGAGTATGTGCTGAGGTTGATCTCCTCTCCCAACAAACTCCACTTCGCCCTGTCCTTCATGAACATTGTGGATGTGCTAGCAATACTACCTTTCTATGTCAGCCTGACCTTGACTCACTTGGGAGCCAAGCTGATGGAGCTGAGCAATGTCCAGCAGGCTGTCCAGGCACTGCGCATCATGAGGATCGCCAGGATCTTCAAGCTTGCACGGCACTCTTCGGGGCTCCAGACTCTAACTTATGCCCTGAAACGTAGCTTTAAGGAGCTTGGGCTGCTTCTGATGTACTTGGCTGTTGGAATCTTTGTCTTTTCTGCCCTGGGTTATACCATGGAGCAAAGTCACCCCGAAACTTTATTTAAAAGCATCCCTCAGTCATTTTGGTGGGCAATCATTACCATGACCACTGTTGGATATGGAGACATATACCCTAAAACAACACTAGGAAAACTGAATGCTGCCATCAGTTTTCTTTGTGGGGTGATAGCGATCGCCCTTCCCATCCATCCCATCATTAACAACTTTGTCAGGTATTATAACAAACAGAGAGTTTTAGAAACAGCTGCCAAGCATGAATTGGAGCTGATGGAGCTAAACTCAGCCGAGGGGAAAGCCACAAGCTCCAGAAGTGAACTAGAGGATCTTGCAAGGGAAGGCAAGGAGGGTCCTTTTTATAGCAGTCGGCTAAAAGTCTCCCACAGTGACACCTTTATTCATCTCCTGTCAGAAGAGAAACACTATAGGACCAGGCTTCAAAGCTGCAAATAAACTGTGAGCTGTTGTCAGCGCTAAGCTATAGATCGGGACAACCTGACAATCAACTATGGAAAAGGCTCGTGGGACCTGTCAGAGTTAGGAGGGAGCACTGCTTTGCTTTTCCAGCGTGAATGCAAATTAACCCCATGGTATCTCCATCAACAGTTGGTAAGACTTTGCTGTTATTACCCAAAATAAAATAGTAAAACTCCACTGAGATCAAACTGCTTATAATGACTGCATTCTGACAAAACCCATTTGTAACCATTTTAGAGACTGAAAAGTCCTTCCTGATTGGTAAATGTTCGATGAACTGAATGTGCAGCATTGCCACATCCAGACTCTGTACCTGTGACAATAAAGAGCAGCATCACACAGATTGTGTCTCCCAGGCTGTCTTCAATGCCTTTGCAGATAGAAGAACTGCTCCTTAAAACAGTAAAGCAGCCTCTCACTCATATTAGATTCAGGTTTACAGCAAAATGTTGCATGCCTTTGCAGCCTAGAGATACTGAAAGTATGAGCATATACCATATGCAAGATATTACAGTCAATGAATGGTTTCAGTCTTACAAAATATTTGGGGTCAACATTTTGGATAGGTATCTGTTTCTCTTTCCAGAAAATATGTAATTTTCAATGGGACCTGAAGCTATGTTTTGGGCAGAGATGTAGAACAGAATCAATGTATTTTAATGAGCAAATTAAATACATTTTTGTTCTAGCTTTTAATTACATAATAATTTATATATGTAGGGATCTTTCAGGAAAGATTCATGAACAAGAAATTTTTAAAACTGTAAGTTAACTCATAGTGTTTGTAATTTACTGTTAAAGTAAGAAGTTTGTAGAGGACTTAAATTGAGTACTTCTAAATAAGAGACTTTAACTCTTCAAAAGTAAGGGTGGAGAAAGTTTTGATAAAAAATAGTAAAATCTCCAGTTGATTTCTGGTAAAAATACCTATCTGAATGAACATATTAATAGGTTATTAAAAACCAAACAAACTAACAAAACACATCTCACCCCAACAATAACTGCATGCTTTTGTAAATGTTCAATTACAGAGATGGTAGGCACTAATCATTATCTTATTCATTAATCAGCATATTAATCAACACCAGTGTGTAGCTACTATCCTTTCAAAAAGCAGGTGTCATCTCTGTGAGCATTAATTTGGCTCGAGTAATGACTACAGTACGTGGGCCTGGTCTCTACCAGAGAAATCCATTGAAACTAGGAGTCATGCCAGCTCAAAGGGGAGGGGAGAACTGGCACACAGATGTATTTACATACATTAAAAGTAGGATCGCAAATGATTAAAGGGGTAAAGTAGCTGTCCTTATTTGTCCCCTTCTGTGCTGAGCACGGGAGAAATGCAGCAGCGCGAACTGTGAGAGGTCCCTGGGCACTTTGTGCCTGAGATCCTTATGCGGGTCCTTGGCACTCTTTTCCTGGGATATGGGCAAGCAATGAGGCTGTGGCAGCCACCCCACAGAAGCAGCGACTGGAGGGACATAAAGCTGCAGGGTGGGCTCTGTGCTCTCTACTGGCACCTTACCCCAGCCCCTGACAAAGGGGTGTGCATCTGTTGGTGGGACAACCCCTGTCTAGCTGGGAGCAGTGCTGGTGTGTAGGGGCTGGGCAGGTGTGCAGAGATTGGCAGCTGCTCCCCAAGAGCACTGCCTGCTCTGCAGGTCTCCTGACATGGAAATCCACCCCCAGCTGCTGCAGGCTGAAACAGTTTCCCAGCACTGCCCCTCACACCCTGAGATGCTCACCTCTAGGTACACCTGCTCTGTATTCTCATGCCCAAGCCCTGTGCCAGATCTACTGTCTTCTTCCCCAGCCATGCCCTGCCTTAAACACCTCCATCATGTAAGGTAATTCAAAGTAACCTCTAAACCTTTATGTACCAGAAACCTTCCACCAGTCTTTGTCCCAAATTATCTCCCACCTAAGGCCAACAGAGCACATCCAAGTGACCTCCTGAGCCCAAGCACCCCTTCACCCCCATCCTCCCTGCTGCATCTCAGCTCCCAGCTCTCAGCCTCTAGACCTGCTCTCTCAATCCTCTCTCAAATATGGGCTGCAGCCATCAGAAATCGGCTCAAGTGGGATGCTGAGGTTGGGCAAGGAAGCAAAGTAACAGAGCAATGCCAGTCCCAGCTGTATGACTTATCTATCAGTTAGGATATTAAATGTTCCTGACTTCCCTCATGACATGCCTGAGGATGAATTAAGTTAGCAAAAGTGCTTTCCTGAATGAGGAAAGCACTATATAAATGCTAAATAATACGGTTAGCACCACAAGTACTAAATCCTTGCTGCTGGACTTTGCAATTTATTTAAAGTGACATTAAATAAAAAGTAAGCCTTTTTTCTCAGAAATAATTTTATTGGCTAATTTCTCCAATGACTTATGCCATTGAGCACAGGGGTCTGCCTATGCTATGGCAGTATAGAAAGAGCTTTGGGATGACCTTGGTGCCACTCCAGCCTGGACTAGTCCCAAGCCAGGCTCCATGTAGTTTTCTGCTCTAGGGACTATATTTGTTGGATTCATTGCTGTAAGTTATATGTTCTTAAAAGGTTGTGGGTGGGCAGGACAGATTCCTGCCTGTTTGCCTCATCCATGTTCTGGAAACCCTGTGGGAGCAAGGGGAGATGTGCAATGGCAGCAACATAGGAACAGGACAGGCTGGCAGCCTGCCACACACAGTGGGACTGGAGAGAAGCAGGGGGGTCTTACACGGCCACAACCCTGATGGTAGAAAGCAAGAGACTTTCTGGGGCTCCGAGGGAGACACCTCTCACAGACCAAGAAACTACCATAAAACACTGCCTTTGAAATCAGGGCTAGAGAGAAGGCTCTGCCTCCCAAAGGAAGGAGTGAGCTAGGAGACATTTGTTTTCACATTTTTTAAATAATTTGCATCACTCAGCAGAGATTATTTTCTCTTATTAAATCTTAAAAAAATAGAACTTAAGAGGCTGGAAGACTTTAGGGCTGAGGGAGAGTGCTAGCTCAATCCCTGCATTCCCTTTGCAGAGAGGAAGGGACACCATCCAAAGGCTCTGGTTGAGGCAACGTGCCCTGCTCTCACACACGGGATGTTCTCAAGCACCCAGCCGGCACAACCCCTGAAAGTCTCATAAGCATCAGTGCAGGCCTCATTCCTGCGCTTTGGGTGAGGTGAGCATCCACCCAATCCACTAGCAACTTCCCCATGCCCGGCTTTTCCCGAACAATTTGTGGACACTTCAGCTGAGTGTCATGGTGTAGGCCCAGCCGCAGCGAAGTACCACACGGCTACTTACCCCTTCCCCCACTGTGGGATGGGGAGGAGAAAATACAGCAAAAAGCTCATGTGTCAAGACAAGGGCAGGGAGGGCTCACTCATCAATTATGGTCACAGGCAAAACCAGACTTGACTTAGGGAAAATAGCAATTTAATTTGCTACCAAGCAAATCAGAGAAGGATAAAGAAAAATAAACCCAAATCTTTAAACATCTTGCCCCCACCCCTCCCTTCTTCCTCAGCTCAACTTCACTCCCAATTTCTCTATCTCCTCCTCACTAGCAGCACAGGGGGACAGGGAATGGGCGTTGTAGTCAGTTCATCAGAAGTTGTTTCTGCTGCTCCTTCCTCCTCAGGGGGAGGATTTCTCACACTCTTCTCCTGTTCCAGCCTGGGGTCCCTCCATGGGAGACAGTCCTCCATGAACTTCTCCTGCATGAGTCCTTCCTCCAGGCTGCAGTTCTTCACGAACTGCTCCAGCGCAGGTCCCTTCCACAGGGTGCAAGCCTTCAGGAACAGAGTGCTCCAGTGCAGGCATCCCACAGAGTCACGGTCTTCTTTGGGCACAGATGCCTGCTCCAGTGTGGGGTCCTCCATAGGCTGTAGGTGGGTACCAGCTCCATGGTTGAATCTCCATGGTAGGTGGGTCAACTTGCCATCTCACCATGGGCTGCAGGGAAATCTCCACTCCAGCGCATCTCCTCCCCATCTCTCTTCATTGACTTTGGTGTATGCAGAGTTGTTTCTCTCACATCCCACTCCTCTCTCTGCTGCAGGTTCCCTTCTGCTGGCTTCTGAAGACCTCCATGATCTTGGGCTGGAGCTACAGTGGGGAAAAATGGGAACATGGAGGGAAAGGGGTGCAGGCCAGAGCAGATCCTGTCACAGGGCTGGAGCAAGGAGCAGGGGCCTAGTCCTTCCTTGAGGCTGGAGGCCAGGGCAGGGGCCAGAGCTGAGCCCTTCCCGAGCCTGGAGCTCGGGCTGGAGGCCAGGGCTGAACTGAGAGCTGGGTCAGCTTCTAGCAGCTTCTCACTGGATCCTGCCTTGGGCCTCTCCCCTTCTAACAAAACCGCACCACACAAACACAAAAAACTGAATTTGTAGAAGTAAGTTAATGAACACAAGACATTCCCAATTCCATCTCCAGACACAGAGAAACTGTGCCAGCCACTACACTGAGCTTCCCCAGTATCTGCAGCAGGTGGGAAGCTCTGTATTTAATACCCTTCACCTGGGAAACAGGACTGGAGCAGCCCCAAAAATGTCCCAGTGCAGAAAATTGCATCAACTCCCTGGATCTCTCCTGCTACACAAATGGCCCTTTTTGGACTCCTGGATGTACAAAGGAAATTAGTCACCCTTCCCATAAGAAACTGAGAACTCTCGGAAGAAAACCAAGAACTCTAGAAAACCCACAGAGCAAAATTAGGGAGGGAAAACAGAGCTACTGTAATTTTAGTTGACATCAGTTCCCTTCTCTTAGAGGACCTCCTCAGTTCACTGTGCAGGAAATTTCAAAGCACAGTGAGCAAGTTAAACTCTCCTGTTGAGAAGTTACCCCATGGGACATCTGCCCTATGCAGCCAGCCCCAGCTGCTTCTACAAAACTTTGAATCTTTAATACAGCCTGCAACGTATAGAGTTAAAATGAAGGGACACAGTTTTATTTCCTAACTAACATCAAGTTCAGCCATAAATTTGGAATTAATCCAGATTTGACATTGAGTGGCTGCCAGCAGAATCTGAGTCAATAGTCTTAATTTAATAGCCCACTCGAGGGTAGATTGGTGGCAATTGCTAAGACTGTAGGTAAAATGAAGCCTATTTCTAGCTTCCCAGACACCATAAAGGGTAGAACTTAATAGAGTGGAAATTGCTTTTCGAAGTGTGGGAGACAGCCGCAGTGGTTAGTGACACACAGCATTAGTCTCAGGGAAGTGATAGGCACGTAGCACGTCAACTCATGGCACGCTCTGGCTGGCGCGTCACAGCTACCTTGGCTTTGGAGACAGCTTCAGGTACAGAAACAGCCATTTACAGCTCAGTTTTTACTGCTGGACTGCTATATAGACTTGATTTGAAGACATTTTTTAAAAATCAAAATTGTGGAAAATGCTAGAATACCATGATTGTCTGCTGTCACGGGTGCAGGAGAGCTGCCCCTTGCTGCAAGTATGGCACCTGCCATGCAAGGTTAATTGAAGTGTCGACTCTGGTCTGTGCATGGGTCGGGAGGGATGCGAATATATGAAGGCAGAGCCAACTCCTATCAAACAGAAGGAGGGCTGAGGACCATACAGCACAGCCCATCTGTCCCTGGCTATGCTAAGGGCATTCTTTATCTTTTTTGCAGCTGAAGCTGACAACAGAGCTGTTTTAGTAACCCTATAGGCAACTTTATTTTTTCCTAATGTGCTATTAGAATCTACCTGATAAAAATGCTTAAGAGGAAAAACCAAGACAATGTTGTTTTCAGTCTCAAGTATTCTCAATCTATGCTGCTTTTTTAAATAACTGCCACAAATGCTCACCTGACCCTGGATGAAAGAGTGAAAACAGGCGTTTGTTGAAACACAGCATTTGAATGTCCATAGAAGTAAGGGTTATGAGATATTAATGAACAATTAACCATATTGAAAGACACAAAAAACCCCACAACCCTCTCTTTCAGCCACATCTGCATTGCCAGATGTACTAAAACGAGTAGAGTGGTGTTCCCTGTGAATTACTACACAGAAGCGCTTCCTCCCTGCTCCCTGTCAACACAGCCATCAGTCCTATATCTGCTGACAAACCTCAGTATTTGTTACTCTCAGAGGTATGACAGCTACCGGGCATATGCACACGAGAACATGCTTGCTACCCAGCCAGGTTTCTGAGGATCTGGCTCGCTGTTCATTCAGATATTACTGCATTTAGCCTAGGCTGGCTATTCATGAATGTCAACATTTCCTTCCACACGAGCTTTCACGATACACTTCTCCTGAGATAGATGGTCCTGAGTGATGTGAGGAATAAGTTCTGCGCTACCTGGTGTAAATCAAACTTCACCAAGAGTTGCAGCAATGTAGCACCAGTGTGAAAGTTGACTCAGGACAATGTATATTAAATGCACTTGCTTCAGCCATAGATGTCCCACTAACACTGAAATTGGTTTTTCTTCCTGCAATTAACTGTATTAATCTTGAATTCAGTGGGAGCTTTGCCTGCCTTAGGAGTGATGCAGCCAAGTGAGCCAGGCTAATGCACGAGGCAGGCTCATGGAAATCGCTAAGAGGAAAACAAAGATGATAGAAAGGTCTGAGAGCTCCAGGAGAAGACGTGCCATCTACTTGTTTCTTTTCTTGCTTTCATATGTATATGAGAAAGCTGCCAGCGTCTTAAAGCTGCTTTTTGTCTCCTCATGTAAGGGACATTTTTAACATTCTGAGAGTCAAGTACTGCTAAATCGTCTTGGACAGTTAAAGACACACAATAGAAGCAGAAAGGAAGGGAAATCTTAAAAGGAATCTAAGTAGAAGGCTCTCTTTAAAAATAAAATCTCAAAATGGAAAGGAAAACTGCACACTATGTTGTATATGCCTACAAAAATACTGTTCTTTTTAGTGCATCACTCTACTGATTTCAATGAAAATGAGGCACCTAAAGGCTGACCCTAGTGCTTTGTTTTTTGGTTTAAGTGTGAAATATTGTGATTCCCCATTCTGTAAGGAAGCAACCTGTACAATCTGCATCAGTTAGACATCTTAAAAAATGAAAATTATCTGTATTGGTTACAATCTGTGCTACAGATCACAAAATCTGTGTTAGAGCTCACAAAGTTGTGGAAACTCAGGCGAGCAATGGCTGCATGAAGGCAGCTAATTGGTCGGCACTGCAAAGGGAAGTTTTAGAAAACTTTGTGACAGCCTCAGCCTATGTTGCTGTGCAGAGACAAACTGCAGCTTCAGTTACTATAACGGCAATGTGGGGAAATTCTTTATCACTACGATGCACTCCACTGATCCCAAGCAATGTTTCCACTGCCTTACAGTTATCAGCTTTACAAAGTCAGTGTTTTCCAGGCTTACTAGTGTAGTAAGTTGTGGCATTTTTACGCCATACTCAGAATATGAAGTAGATGTAGCTAGCTGTTGGTCAGTGTTGATTTTTTTGTATTAATTTTACAGCAAAAATGATACCCCACAAATATTCTTTGCCATAATCACATAGATTATGTATTCATTGTCATACATTGATTTTAACTTCTTACATTCTTGAAATCTCAGCTTGTCCATTGTCAACCAGATATTCTTATTCTTACCAGATAGTCTTATTCTATACCAGATTAATCACCATGAAATGCTACCCCCCATTTTGGTTTCTGCCCTTTTTCCATCAAGATTACCCCATAATCGGACAGCTCTTGTCACTAGCATATTTTTCTTTTACTTCAGCCTCATTTTTCATACCTTAATTTCAGTCTATTACGCTTCATTATTTTGTTTCAGAAAATTGAAATGACTCATCTCTCTAGCTGCTCACACCCCTGATACACCTGCAAGATGACTCGTGTACTCCCACCAGTCGCAGCTCTCTGCAGTGTCAGTTCACTGGGGCAGGCTTAGAACATACCTAGGAGAGAAAACTCAAGGCTTAATTTGGCCATGTTGTCCAAACACCCCCCAAAACCCCTCTATGCATCAAAAAATCCCTCCCTTTTATATGTGGACAGCTCAAAAGATTTGAGGACCAGGTGCAGAAGCCCTGCCTGATTTAGCCAAGCATTTTTGCACAATGTTCTCCTTCTTTGAGAGGACTGAAATACTCTGAAACCTTTTGCTGGAGAGAGATTGTATTAAACGTGTGCTTATGTGCTCTACCAATCAGAACGTACTCATGTTAAACCTTACATGGCAAAAAATGGATGTTTCTGTACTGCGTCCAAGCAGGCACCAGCAATTTTCTGCTCATGGCCACCAATCAGGCATAGGCACAATGGGACCTTGATTGGTCACCACAGGGGCTGCTGCAATACAAATGAGAATGATTTTCTGTTCATGAATAACAGATAAAGTGCTGTCCTATTGCTTGGGAAATGAAATATCTAGAAGACAGCCTGACCTTTGCATCCCCCTGACTTACTCACTTTGTAGAAACATTACTAAACACAAATGTGTTTTGGTACAATATTAAAAAGCCCCCTTAATTCCTTCACTATTTAGCAGGCAAAACTCAAGCAGAGAGGAGATAAAACTTGCATCCTTCCCTAGGCTTTTGCTTGGGAATGGCCACTGGCCAGCTGGCCACCTCTTGCTTGTTTGCAGAGGAATAAATCACACCCTCGTCTGCCAGGTCCTTCTATTTCTACTGGTTGTCACAGTAATAAATCAATTGTTACTGCAAAACACAGCTCCTATCCAACTCATGGGGAATCTGTAAACTCTCTGCAGCACAAATGTCAACCAATTCCTGGCTGGGCTTTCAGGCTGGAGTGGTTATTGTTTGCCAGTTAGTTATTTGCATTGGAACAGTACATTCCATTTGCAAAAGCCTTTACCATGTGGACCCATTTGCCTTTGGAGCAAATTAATTGCTGCTGTACGACATCATCCCTGCTATGACTCACATAGGGCACATTCACATTTCTTTGCCTGAAGGAGAGAGCACCACTTGCCAGCTGGACTTCACCCTTGCACACTGGAGTGGTTATTGTCCGCCTCACATTAGGGCTCTTACCATCAAAACTGTTCACATGAGACCCGAACAACTCAAAGACGCATTAAAGTGAGCTGCTCCCATATCTGATGTGACTTGTCTACACAAAGTGACTGTGAAATGTTTCTGAGTTGGAAAAAAAGTGTAAAAAGAGTGTAAAGGTCTTCAAAGAGCAGCCAGGAGCTGGCTGTGGGGAGTATATGTGGGCTGCCAGCGCGGTTCTTGGCTCAGCCACCCAAGCAAGAGTGGCCAGGTGAGGCACCCAAGCCTCCCTCCTTCCCTCTGCTCATCTGGCTATCCTCTAAGCATCAGTTTGCAGTGAGCAGGTGGGCAGGAAAGGGTTGCTGTATCTGACATTTCCCCAAAAGAAGTCTGTCCCTTCCCACTCCCTATACAGAAAGCCACAATTGCCCACATACCAGGAGGTTCCAAGCACTAGAGACATTGTGAGAGGTGAATAGACCAGTTTAGAAGACAGCAACATCTTTCCCTCAGCTATACTCAAGTGCTGCCAAAGGGTTTTTTTTTGGAAAGGAATACTTTTTTGACCATAGGGTTGTAGATAGCCCCAGTGTGACAATGTCAGTGACTGAGACTTGCAGGTGTCAGTGCATGTAGCACAAACACTTGACTACACTGCTAGACCTACCATATGGTATGTGCCACCCTGAAAAGCTCATGGCTCTTCATTTTCAGGATTTTTAGAGGGGAAATAATAAAATATTATTCAATATGGCTAAAGAAATTGCAACTATTTGTAAGTAAACTGGCTGTTTGCTGAAATCCCCACATAGGATAGAGCAGCTCAATAGGTTGCAAGCAGCTCTCTCACAACCACCAAGGGAAATAAAGCAAGCTAACTGGATTCCTCTACATTTCTTACTGTTCCAGAGTAAATGAGATTATAGTGATGACAGAGGTGGGGGAGAGAGAGATAATTTGCTGGTACACTGCCTTCTGATGTTTGATGGCTTAGCTTGCTCATCCAAATTGATACACTTTGTAGACTAAAAAATTGGATTTTGAGCAACAAGGCAAAGAGATTGTGGAGCAGTCCAACACTGCTGGTTCTTGGTCAGTCTGCAATTAGAAGTGCAGTGCAACAAAATAATCAAAATCCCAGATTTCAACCTAATACACTATTATATCAATCCAAGACACATGATGCTCTGTAATAACAGCAGCTGCAACAACATGTGAAGGATCTGTCTGTACATCAGTCCTGTGATGGGAAGAGGCCATGTCCAGCAGTGGTGGGAAGGAAGGGACTTTGGCTGTGGGACTGGAAATGTGCCTTATAGTGAAGTTCTACACAAGGATCCCCACCTGCAGCCCTGTGCTGTGGCTTCTCTCCTGCTCAGGGAACATGTGGAGGACTTTTCCGTGCTGTACCATGGGTGTGTCAGAGGATGCTTTACACAAGAAAATGAGATAGATTCCCACTGAACAGCCAAATAGGGAGCAAGATCGATATTTGGGATGAGTGTCTCTGGGTACAGCTTCATTTTTAAACAAAGAGTAAAATGAAAACTGCTCTTTTCATCCTTCATCTGATTCTACTGCTTTCTCTCCTGTTCAGACAATAGCACTGCTGCGATTTCATGGGAAATGGTATTTACTGCAGTGAAGGTTCACCAGCATTCACTTCCAGCTCATCTGTGTTGTTCTGATCCCAGTAAAGAAGGCACACACCATCCCAGTAGGACATATCCTCTGGCATGAGAGGGATCTTCCAGATCTTTAGTATTTAATGAACAATCCCTTAATGTAGCTCAAAAATGAAGGAAAAAACACTCAAACTTATTTGGGTTTTGCAGGTTCTTTTGGTCACAAAAGGCTACTAAAACATTTTAAGGCTTTTCGTTTCTGTTTTGCTAATCAGTGCTTACCAATGAACTGGAAAAAAAGCCAAAACAAACCACTATTGCTGGCAGAGACTGCAACACAAATGCAAACAGAAATCAAAGTAAATTGTTTTCTGGTGAAAACTGATAAAGGCAGAGCAAGAAACAAATGTGTTGTAAATTGGTCCCATTTAACCACGATCCATTTAGGCACATTTGAATGCGAGGTTTGCATGCAGGCTGTTAATGCTTACAGGATGAGTGCCTGGATATGTAAGAGTGAAAGACACTTAAAGGTGAGTTACTGGGCAAGACAACTGAAGCAGGACAATTCCCACACAATGTGATATATGATGGCTGCTGCAATGCTGCAGTTACAAAGTGGTAGGGTGGAGAGGAGGTGTACCACCATGCATGGTTTTAGAAACTCAACTACTGTCATGCTAAGGTCTGCAGGAATGAATTAAGTTATGAAAAATCTATCTTAAATTAAAAAAAAACAGTCTTTTTTAGTATCGTTTAGATAAACTACATCATTTAGAGATGACTTGATCAAATACCAGCATAGGAAGGAAGCTCCAGGTAGCTGAGGGCTTGTTAATGTAAGAGACGAAAGCATAAAATGCAGAAGTGTAGCACATTCAAAGTAGATGCATAATATAATATTAAGGAGTAATTTTACCATGGTACCAACTCATTTTGAATAGGCAGACTTTACCATCTGGACTCTTGGCTACATAATACTCCAGAAGACATGACCATTGAGAAGTCAGTGACTCAAAAGTTAGTATCTCAGTACCTGAGATGATGAGGGTGTCCCACCTGGCCCAGCACAGAAATGGTGCATATTTCCCCTAAGTGCTGTTCTGTATCTACTGGTCCCAGGTGGATGGAGGGCATCTCGTGGGGTACTCCTAGATCCATCTGAGATCACAGTATTGTTTAGGCTGGAAGGGACCACTTGAAATCAACTAGTCCAGTCCCTCTGCTCAAGAAGGGTCAGTTAGAGCAGGTTGTCCAGGACCATGCCTAAATATGATAAGGTATCCAAGACATCCACAAAGGATGGCAAATATTGGGACACATTAACCTTTCTGAAGTGCCTGCATGAGGCCAAGAAATCTGTTTCTCAGCACCTGAATTAGTACTAGATGTCTATGTTTGAGCAACTGAATTCCACTCCTTGTGTCTACTTGAGCATGGCCCATAAAACTTCAGTTGCATGCTAGCTCCACTGTCGACACTGACTACATCTCCACTGACTCGAGAGGGACCTGAGACAGCGGACATACACATATCAGTACCTGGGTGTGTTAACCCTGACCTGAACCTTTGTATCCTGTCTGCTGTCCTCTTCCTGGGTTTGTATGTCATGTGGTGAGGTACAGAGGACACTGCTCAGGGCACAGCTGGTGAATGGTCTTGTACAAAAAAACCCCACAGGTGAATAGTCTTCTTTTACAAAAGAGTCATAGAATGAGTTTCTCCCTTGCTGCTTGGTAAGAAAGTGATATTCTGTATTATTAATCTTTATATAAATAAAGGTTCCTTAAACTGATGGTCCCACAGTCTGTGACACAGTCATGATGTCATGACCTTTCAGGCTTCCCTGTTAGATGAGACAGAGCCTGGATTTGGCTGCTGGAGCTAGACCTGTAAATCCTGTCCCCAAATCATCAAGCTAATATATCCAACCTCTGTTTCTGATATCACAGATCAAAAGAGGACTTGTGCCAGTTGTATCAGTTGGAAATTAGGCAAAAATCAGAAATGGGCTGTGCTTTCCGGCACAGGAACAGAAACAACCATGAGAGCGGAATGGTGACTGTTCTCCAAAATGCAAGTGACACTCAGGCAGCTCCACCAGCTTCAACTGCAGCCCATAATCCTGGCAAAGCCATCATTCCTCAGCCCAGCTCCCCGTTTTCTTCTGCCACTCTGAAGAGCCTGCAGCCTCAGATCCTCAGTTCTTCATGTGAAAAGAGACAGCATTATAAATTGTGCTGTCATCTCCTATTTTGGAAATGTAAATTCAAGGCTCTTTCCACAATAACTGGAAACAGTGTGGTGAATGCTTTCCAGCTGATGAGACTAGATCAAGCCTTTCAGAAATTGTTAACAGTTTTTTCTTACAGTATACAAGGAAATCTAGCTTCCTGGTTTACATACTGACTCCTGAATGATAAAGTTTGAACGGTATTTTCATAAACTAACCCAGCAGCAAATTTTACTCTGTTACAATTCTTAAAGATTGCTTCTAACTCTTCAAAGTCCTTTTTTAACATTTTAACAAGTGTTGTCTTGCCTACCATTCTCTGGACAGCTTCTCATGCATATTCAAATTGAACAAACAAAACTCTGCATAATAATTCTGATGTTATTGTCCTATGATTTCAGTAGGAGTGAAGATCACTCAGTATAGCTGATGACTGAGTTTAGTATTCTTACTACAGACAAAATAACTAAATCATGTGATTCCACTGAATCTTCTGAATAAAAAAAAAAGGCAAACCACCCACACAACTCAATTAACAACCTATCAAGATGCACTCCCATGTTTATTATTGAAATAAATCTGTGATTTAAATTCAGTGGCAAAATATTTGCAAACACTTATTCCATTATTGCATGCTCATTTTTTGTCATAAGATGAATCCGATGAAGCTCAAGTAATGGTGTAGTTCCATGATGTTTAATGCCACACATATGCTTAACATCACGTTTTCTAGTCCTCGCTGTGCCCCTGCATAGAAACGGTGTGACTTCATCTCCCATTTATTACAGATGGAGTGACAGACACAGATTTTACTACTGTCAAAACAGCATTAACATTTGGTAGTAGCTGGGTGCTAAAATGCCATGAACTTATCCCTCCATCAGACTGCCTGGTGTGGTGTTATATTCCAGAAAAGATACCATCATTGATGCGTTACTGGGAAGAACAGGAATATCAAAGCTGCAGTGCAGTGACTAAGGAACAAAATTAATCTGATTCATCACACTGAAAACTCCCATCTAAAACAAACTATCTTGAAGAGCCAGCACAGTTGCACCTTTTCAGCTAAGGACAATGAGAAAAGTTAATGTGCAGGAGAGAGTGAGTAATTGCCATTTGGCCAGGCTCAACAGGAACATGAAGAGATGCATTGCTAGTTAGTATGAAAGCAAAGAAACAGAATAGGTGGGAGTAGCACAGGGGTTTGGAGGGTAATAGGGAGCAGAAGAATGAAAAGCAGTACAGAGAGAAACACTAAAGAAGAGAGAGGCAAAAAGGCATGAGAGATCTTTTCCATTTTTTTACTGTTCTGTCTTCACACAAAGCTCCATTTCTCAGTTTCTTTGAGTGACTTTAATTCAAAATGATGAAAGTTCTTTCAGTACTTTTAGCACTGCCAGTCATTTGATAAAGACAAATCCAGTGGAACAGCGATGTTGAGTATATATGTGTGTATGGCTATGCCTGTATATAGACATAGATATATATGAATACAGTCAGCCTTGCATAAAATATTGTAAGTAGTTTCAGAAAAGTTTGCTAGTTATAACTGAAGAATTTTTTAATAAATAGATTTACTATTGGGTATATATATACAATAGTGCATAAATAATCTATGAAGTTAGCTCAGTAACAAGGTTCAATCAATTTACATTTCCTTCAGAATTAACTTGTCATTACTTTACTTTTTCTGCAATCAGCACAGAACTGACTCACTTAATTGGAAAAAATCCAGTACAAAAAGATACTGAATGTTTCTGAAAATGAATGGCTATATGTCTTATCCTTTTAATTTCCAGTTAGTAATTCCTTCTAGTGAGTCCTACAAGAAAAGTTTCAATGAAACTGAATACATGAATAATTTTCAATGTAATAAAATCATTGAGCTATTCTCATCGATATGCTGTTCTCCCTCTGATTGCTTCTGATGGGTACCTGCAGGAAAACCAAGGAAACCGCAGCAAGGTTGTGGCTTATGAATCAAAGGAATATTTTTGTACAGCACATGGTGAAAAAGTTCTCTTCCATTTTATTCCTAAATTCTATTTCCTAATTCTTCAGGAATCTAAACCCTTGGTTTAATTGCTATCAAGTAATGTGAGGTCAGGGATGGCATAAATCACTACAGTAAATATCTCAGTTTTAAAACCTCAGTGAGATAGCAACTGACCTCTGGCTCTGTTAAGCAGCTGAGAAAAGAGATAATTGTTTTTAAAGATCTGTGAAATAAATGTAGAGAATCTTTTTCTTTCATTCATTGAATCAGTTATTAAAAAAGCTATTGATTCCAAGTGCTCTGAAATGCATGGATCAAATGCTAAGTAAGAATTAGCTATAGGCATTACAGCTTTCCCTTGAAGAAAAGGGCAACTTCTCCATCTTTACCATAAAGAGACAACATGCTTGGATTTTCACAAATGAGTGAAAGTGCTTTGGTTTCTGACTGTCCTGGTGGTGGAGTGGGGAGCCAAGCTCTCCCCTCCCTGCCCTCACATGGACATGGACGTGTGCTAACACCTGCCACTGGTGCCTGGCCTTGCACAAGCCAAGGATGTGGCAGGTGGCTGTTTGGCTTCATAAGCTGCCATAAAAGCCTTTTATCTCCTCTCCTTAAGCAAGGGCACAGGCCCAGCTGACACGTCCTAGCCAAATCCAGACTGCTGGCTGGCACCAGGATTGATCTGCTGTGCAAAAGGGTTTAGCTCCCTGTTCAGTTCTTGTTCCAGCTGCACCAACACAAATTTTTTTCAAGCTGGATGTCAGGGATGTCCCAGCTTTCCTGATGCATAGCTATTTTTGGGGAATTCCAACAAAGCTAAACATTGACTTAACCCTAGGGGAGAAGTTTGGGGAAAAAATGAGACAGTCCTGACAAGCTGCCCTGATAATATGACTCTTACATAGAAAGTTTGCGGTATTTGTAGTCATCTGTAAAAAAGAGACCATCACAAATGGATTTTCCTCACTTCAGACACAGATAAAATTAAAAACTTCAACTCATACATCCGTTGCCCACTTCTTCCTGCAGTGATGAATCTTATTCACCCCATTTTTGAAGAAGAGCAAACAAGGGACTGTGAATCATCAAAAGGCCTTGGCTGGACTCCACGAGGTTCCTGCCAGCCGTTTTCTCCAGCTGGTTGAGGTCTTTCTGAACAGCAACCCTGTCCTCCAGTGCAGCAACTGCGCCTTCCAATTTGATGTCGTCTACAAGTCCTGCTTCGATGGTGAGGGTAAAGTAGAGCTCAGAGAGAGTTTTCCAGATGTCATCTAGAAATAAAGACAAAGCACTGTCCTTTTCATGCATTTTGCCACCCTGAGACCCTTACTAAACGACCTCTTTTGCAGATGAGTCTGAAAGTAGCTTTAAACATTTTTGTCTCGCATGTGTGCTTGTGTCCTGTCCTGAAAAGCCTGTTACACCAGGATGCTAGGATGTTCAGCCTCCCACTGAGGGTCTTTATTGACTTGCTAGAAACAGGAAGCAATTTGAAAGCCTTTTTTCATGCACCTATTGACTTTCACATCACTCCTTTAAAGGATTATTGGATCTTCAGATAGTGACTAATGATGTTATCACTAAAGAATTCATTAATCCTGAAAAATGTCTGCCATCCTTGGAGTTGAGCAATGAAAGTGAAAAGAAGACATTGTAGGATAATGTTATTAATGAAATTCCACAAAGATAGTTAAAAGAACACTGTCTTATGGAGTGATAATAGATTTTGCTTTCTTAGTGCTGAGAGATAGTGCTGAGAGGTTAGCTCAGTGAAATGCAAGAGGAATGAATGGTATAAAGTGTGCAAGAGACAAACACATGTTTAAGACCTTGTTTCTGCAATTATTTCTGCAGAAGTGTGGGGAAGTTCAGCACAGGTCACCAGGATGGTCAGGACTGGAGCACTTGCTCTGCAAAAATAAAGCTGAGGGGCCTGAAGGACAGCTTCAGGGGGGTCTCACAGCAGCCTGGGCCTACCTACCTGGAGAAGCTAGAGACAGGGTCTTCACAGCAGTGTACAGCAGGAGAGTGAGAGGCAAAAATCATAAATTGAAAGAAGAGGTTCCAGCCAGACATAAGGAAAGAAATTTCACTGAGGACAGTCAAGCACTGGGTCAGGCTGCACAGAGAACTCAGGCAGTCTTCATCCTTGGAGTGTTCAGGACCTAACTGGGTAAAGCCCTGAGCAGCCTGATCTGATCTCACAGGTGACCCTGCTTGGAGCAGGAGGTTGGACTGGAGGTATCTGAGGTCCACCCCAAAGTGGTTGATTCTGTGATTCTAATTCCCTTTGTGTAGCAGTTTGGTAGGACTTCTAAAGGAGAGCACCACTCTAGAGATGAATATGTCTGTCTGTTATATATGTCTGTCTTTACAATGACACAAGCTAACTTGCCAGCCCATATTCATATATCCAGATGACAAGAACTTAGAGACAACCACCATGGAAAAAGCAAGGCATGTTACTTACTGTACAAGACTAAATCCTCTTACAGCCTGTCCCCTAGCAAAATGTTACGTTTTTACATTAAAAGGTGCAACACCCTGGAAAAGGAATAATGACCACAAACAACAATTCCTAACTCCTACAGGTAGAATGAAATATTCCACACAATGTCCATTTTCTGCTGTTGAAGTGCTTCCGTTCATACTAATCTATTCTAAACATCACATTACTCCTTTACTGCGAGCGCCTCCATTCACACAGGCACTCGTCCAGAATTATGCTGAGAACATATTGCAGAAGCTCTGCATTTCAGAGCTAAAAAACGTGTGCTAAACTAGACAGATATTTCCAAGAAGAGAATACATGGATTAAGTTTAGACTGCTCCATACACTGCAGAAAAATCTATGTTCTCTGCAGGACTAAATCCCTAATTCTTTTTTGCAACCATGTATACAGGGTGAAAGCTTCAGACAATCAGAAAAGACTGTGTTTCCTCTGCCTGCAGCAAGAGCATATTACTGTCTGTAAGTAATGAAGGTTGGTAAGAAAAAAAGCTTATTTATTTTAGCACAAATATGGTTATGAAAGTTATTAAAATAGCACAGTAATGAGCTTGAGTTGGCTATGTATATTACATTTTCATGTTCCTTATCAAAACTAATGCCAGCTTAAATATATGTGTACACTTAAAATGTGGAGAGCTTTTGGAAATGAAAAGTATATTGAAAAGAAGTTTAAAGATAAAATATTCTGTTATAAATCCGCAGAATAAGGTCTTATCGGAATTACTGACTCAGGCCAGTGAGATGAAGAACCACAGAAGCCAGTAGAATTTTGTCAGTAAGAAGTTTGACCTGGTTTTGCCTCAGAATTGGAAGGCCATCTACTCAAATTTTATACTGCTATGGAGATGCAATGCATTTATGAAGGCAGAGTGGCTTGTACAAATAAAGCAATAGCTGTCAGTAGAGTAATGTAAGATGAGGTGCATTAATGCTGGAGGACTTTGTTTTTATCAAATTAATTTATACTGATTTTGGAAGTGCTTAAAAGACATAAGTGTGCATGGGATCCTCTAGTTGCTGTCTCTCTCATTCTTCTAATTTGTGGACAAACACAAAAAAAAATCTTTCTGGAAAGCAAAAGGAAATTATTTTATACAGAGTATTATGTTCAAACTACCAGAGCAAAGCCTAAAACCTAAATGGAAGAAGAACAGTAGAGATTCCAATTCTGGAATGATCTTCTCATGACTGCACAATTTAATACGTATGACTTGTAAATTCTCTGCATGGGTCTGTCATCTTTTTAAATGTCATTAAGCCTCAGTGTCAAAATACCTATTAAGAAAGTGTCTGTTGTTGAGAAAGAGATAATAAAAATCAAGTAGATTAATGAACTGTATGGGAAGCCTCACTCCAGAAATAATGAAGCTCATAAACTGAGCTTTGCCACTTACATCGACATCCTAAATCAACCAAGCACTTTAATACACCCAGCTCTGACCAAGACTGATTTACCGTGCATGGAAAGCATCAGTCAGAACATAATAAAATTTTGTATACGCTCAATCTGCAATCTTAGGTCATATATAAATAGAACAAGAAAGTTTCAAATGATGTTTCTTTTCTTCTTCCTTCAGAAACGTTGAATATCTAGGAAACAGGACACTGGACTTTTGGCTTCCTATAAAACCATAGGAATCCCTAATGAGGCCCACATAGCCCATTTATACAGAGGGTCATGTTTAGGTAACAAGTGGGGATGGGATTTTCTGCATGGTAATAATATACAATAGCAGAGCTTCAGTTATCAGTCATAAAGAACCTCATGGACCTATACAGTCACACCAGAGCCTGCCAAGACGAATTGCTTCTGGACTGCTGGAGCTTCCAAACCCACTTACTCAATGCCTAAAACCAACAGCCGAGCATCTGAACCAGCATTATGGCAACATGGAAATAGTATCATCTGTGTCAATAAGCATCCACTAATATCTCTTGCCATTGGTTTCTGCTGCCATTTTAGAACATAATTTAATTTCAGTTATTGGATTTTGGAAAAGGATTAAGGAGCTAAGAAGCTGGTGTTTGAAATAATAATCTGAAAAACAGAAACAATGAAAATTTCTGTAGCTACTTACAATATTCACAGTTATTTTACAGCTATTGACTTCTTTGTTACAAAGAACTTTGCTGTATAATCACTGATCTCTTGTTCAAGTGAGAGACCATTTTGAGCATAATGAATTCTAAAAATTATCAGATTTGAGCCAAACAGAAGCATTCTTAGAATACAATTCACAACAAAATCAAAACATTAAGGTAGCTGAACTGATGCACTGTAACAAACTGTTCAAACAACAGACTCAAATAATGGATGGAAGGTTAAAATGGAAGACAACAAAAATGAAACTTTTTTTGCTTTTCATTCTGCTAAATGAGATAAATCAGCACCCCATTTTAAACCTACATCTGATGAAAATTAATAAAATAACAGAAGGAGAAGTATATTCACAATCTCAAGATAAAATTGTATCTTTGCATCAGTTAGCACAATTTTCTTTAAAGTTTTTATTTAAAAACAATCCTGATATCCCCAGTGCCATACAAAAGAATAGCACAAACTCCTGCAACATTTCCAAACAGTAAAGTGATCCATTACTGGAGAGCTAATAGCACTTTTCCAACCTTATTTCTCTGTGGTTTCTTTATTCCTGGACTGTCTCAAGAATCCCTCCATTTTTCAACAAGATTTTATTTCTAAACTCTTTCTACAAACCAAACCAAATATTCTTCCACATAACAGAGTTAAAATGCTTGCAGTAAGATAAGATCAGCTTTCCACAAGAAGCTTCCACTCAAGCATGAACTACTGGGAAAGATTTATAAACCACTGTGAAAGCTATAAAAAATATTTTTGTTTGGACAACTAGTTTCATTTTTTCTGTATTCAAGTTTAATTCTGCCCTTATTAAAATTGCCACTTTTGCTGTTCTCTCACTTGATGAACAGAGATAATCTGGCACGATTTTTGCATCAGATTGAGCAATATCCATCTCAAAGGCTGTGCCCAGCCTGCAGCTGCTCCGTTGGATGCTGGCAGATGAATCCTCAGTCCCCAGCCCATGATGATCTTCAAGCAGTGGCTGATTTTTGTGGCTGATGGGTGATGGAGGTGGCCTCCAGGCTACTGCACCTCCTCCCTGCAGTGTGGCTACACTGTTGACATGTGTAAAGTTGCTGCTGGCCCCTTTGCGATGTACATAGGTGTGTAAACCAGAAGGACTTAACAGCCAGCCCATGGTAGACCCCAGGCCTCAACTGTGAAACCACCAGCAAGCCCACAGCAGTCTGACATTATCCCAGAGGCCAGAGCTATTTAAATACAAAGAAGAGTCCGCTTTGCTCCTGTCCAAAACTGTGATCCATCAGTGGGACAATTATGGCTGCTGCTAGTCTGGCAGATGCGGCCAATCTGCTTCTCTGGCAAGGGACGAGTGACCATGTGCGAGCTGCTGGCAGGAGGCAGCTTGGCTGCACACCAAGCAGGTGCGAGATGTGAAGGAGATGGAAAAACAAGTGATGCTGCCTACAAAAATAACTAGGGCTTTAGTATGTCTTGCACAGGCTGAGGGGTGAGCTGCACATGGCACAGCAGTGATTTTTAGGCAGTTGTAGCATGTTTCTGAGTGTGTGCTTCACAGATGCATGCTGGGCAACAGCTCTGGGAACAAAGGAACCAGAAAAAAACAGAGAAATGGTCTATTCTACATCCCCACTTTGCAAGCACTGATGCTGTAAAGCAGACGTAACATTAGGACTCTTCATTTCTTTGGGTTACAGTGAAACATGAAGATAAGGCCTTGTTTCACGGCCTCTGTGTCTGGCTGGACCTGTACCAGCTGCCTGATGTGCTTACTTAAGAGTAATGTGGTCTAGGTTCATTTCTCAGAGACTTGTTTCCCGTGACTGTTTTACATGCATACCAGAGAGGTTCTGTGCAGAATCACCAAGAAAGGATACTGTGACTGCAAGAAAAAAAAAGTGCAAGGAGTGTAACAAAAACAGTTCTTTGCCAGTGTTGTCCCTAAATGCGAAGCCATGGCTGATTAAATGACGTGTGACAAATGTGCAAAATGCACAAGGTCACTTGTAAGAGAGCTAGTTCTGCATCCTTTTCCTGGAGGAGGTATGAATTTCTCACTGTCTATACAGGGCAAGAATTACTTTTGCTGCTTCAGTTTCATACATCAAGCAAATTTGGGTTAGGGAGGTGATGGGAGCAGAAGGGGGGCAAGTCAAAATGGCCACAAAATTCCTTGTTCTGGAAATCAGGCCTGGGTGTTTTCACTGGGTGTTCTTCTATCACTGGGTCAGACTGGAAGAGTAAATTGTCCAGGCTAGTATTTAGCCTACACATTCTCAGGAATGTTGTTTTATGTACAGAGTACCTGACTTCAACTTTGAGAGCCAGAGGTGGTTTGGCTACAGGTGTACCCTTGGTTGTGGGACAGGGGAAGGCAGGGGAAACAGGTCAAGTGATAATATCAGGAGAAATTCTCTCTCAGCTCATCTTCTGTTCTCCTCTGTTCAGAATCGCAGCATGCTTAGCTGGATCTTTACAGCCCAGAGCAACAAACCTAATTTATAATGTTCTTAATTGCTTTTTCTTTTCTTCTCCCCCAGCTGGCAGATGGACCTGTAGCATATCAGCAGTGCTTTGTGCTTGCAAGAATGATAATAGAACAAACAAAATTATTTTATTTCTTGATCTGTGCACACTGCAAAGAAAGTTCAGCAAGCAGCATTTGATCTTTATTTATTTTCATTCTCAGCTCTTGCCTGAGAACAGAAATTATTTCTGCTCTATTCTGTTTGCTTTTTTCACGTGGAGCTCTGAATTCTTTCTTTTAATTGTCACAAAGATTGAATTTTGGAAACAAGCCAAGCTTTCTGAAGCTTTTCTATGGATGTAGAAAGGCAAAGGATGCTGTGGGACAGCACACAGGAAAGAATGCTTGTAGAGTCTACAAGAGATAAAAGAAGATTACTTCTATTGCATGTATCAACCCTGAAATACGTACATCTGGGGCTGGATATGGCAAAGATTTTAATTACAATTGCCTGCCTTTAGAGGTAAGCTAAATATTCAACTCAAAGAGAGACACCCTCAGACTTAGCCTCACAATTCAGTAATAAAGTTCACAACTCTAACATCTACAGAATCAGCACAAGTCTTTTCTGCTTTCTTGTTGTTTTACCAGGTGATGGAGAAGTGTTTCAAAGTTATATTTGTGCCCAGCTTATGGAACAAACCTGCCATCATACTTCTGGATATATATGTCAATTCTCCTGCACTTCTGAAAAGGATAGCTGACTGAGAAATGAGAAGTATGTTTAAATTCACATTTGTAAAACTTCAAAGACTGCAAAATCTTAAGAGGTGGTCCAGGTGACCTGCTAAATGTTGGTGTGTTACACTTGGTGAAGGGAATGATGGGTGGAACTGACTTCAAGAGGTTTTGGTATGAGCCATTGTGAACTGACTCTACCAGTCCTCCTACAGAAAAGTCAGGCTAAAGAATCCTTTTTGATAGGAAAGATCATTAACCTCTAATAATTATTTAATGTTTTATATAAAAATCACAGGTTTTTTCCTGAGGTAATTATAATGTTGCATAGTTGTATCCTTCTCATACATTGTGCTGTAGAAGGAAAAATTCTGTTTTCTCCTTCATAACCCTTACAGTGTAAAGGCTGCATATGGAAAAGCAATGCATAAATAAGTGAAAAATTTGGGCTCTCTTTGCAGAAGAGGACTCAAGAAAATTGCTATTTCCACTAGCATGACTTTGATTTTAGCATTGTTTTCTTACCTGCTGAGCAGTCTGACGAGAAGACAGTCACGGCAGACAGCATGGAGTGATATATGCTGCACGCCGAAGAAGGCTGTGAGAGAGCATGAAAGTAGTTCAGCTAGTGTTTCTGCTAAATAACATTAATTTAAGTACACTTTAGTGTGGGGAAAAAACCTCAGGCTGGGACCATTTCATCCTTTGAGCAATACAACCGATTACGGCTGTGCTTGTGAAGCTGTGATGGAGCAAGCTACAGAACCCAGGGCTGTGGATTTCAGTGCTGTCCCATTCAGTTCGTGCTGAACCACCCGTGGAGGCCTCGGGAGATCAGGAAATCAGTCCCACAGGGAGCTGCTGCCTCTCAAAGACAGCTTGAAATGACCGACCTGCCCGTAGGGCCATCAGTATTTTACAGGCTCTGGGTTAGTGAATTCTGAATCCAGACCTTTCCTTAATGCATCTAGTTAATTATGTAAATCCCAAGGCCTTTACATGGCTCCATTCTCAATTAGGCAAACTGCAAATGCCTGTAAGGGTCAGAAAAGCCAGAGTTCAATTTGTATCACTGGAGATGAAAGCAGCAAATTCAAAGTTCACACCCAGATCCGCTATTAAGTAATGTCAGGCCATGGGAGTGGATGTTGTTTTTAACCATCCATCACCTCCTGGCTGAAAGCGTGCATTTTCTTTATCTGCATTGCTCATACTTCACTTGCAGACACCAATTAATCTCTTGGCAATTTCTCCCAAACTCTAGTAAACACAGACAGGGTTTTTTTTCCCTGGAATCACAGAGATCTGTTCTTGCTTCTCCTTCAGTGGTTGTAAAGTTTTTATTCTAGTTTGTATTTTTAAGACAGAGAGGATATAGAAAAGAAAAAAGTACCTGTGCTTTCTATATTTTCTGGTGGTGTTCTCCTGCTCACCTTAGTTGGGAACAGGAGCGATGCCAACAAGAGGATTAGAGAGTGGTTGTAGGGGAGGCTCACAGTTGCTCAGAGCCTCTGCCCTCCTGCCAGCAGGGCTAGAAGGGCATCACAGGTCTGTCGTCATTGCCACTTTGTACAATCTGTGGGGGCTGCACCCTGTAACAACTCCTTCAGTCCCCCTTTTAAATCTGGGGCTGACAAACTGTTCCTCCTTAGGCAGTGGTAAGGAGAAACTCCTGCTAATTTGAGCTCACATACGCTCATGCATCCTTTGCAACCTTCAAGTCAGGTCCTTTGCAGGCCAACAGAGAGGAAGGTCTTCATCAGACCAACTTCTCCAGCAGCAGGAGGATCTGGTGATGGCTCTGTTCACTGCCACGGTGGGAGTGTCCTGGGCCACAGTCAGCAATGGACATTGCAGCACTGTAATAGCCCTAAAATTCCTCAGGAATGGGATCAGAGGGCAGGGATTTCTAATAAGAAGAGAAAATAAAGCAATCTAGTGAGTCACACAAAATTAGATCATGCATTCAGTTAATGTAGTAGTGAAAGAGGTTTTGTATGTACAGACCCTAGCACTCCCATTTCATCCCTAAAGTATGCTTTGCACAGTTTTCTTGGCATCTTGTCTTAGGTCTATCTCAGATAACATTTTTTCTTGTGCTAATAAATTCTCTTTCTTTCTACTGGAAAAGTTAAGTGCTTTCCACTCTGCTACAGAACAGTAAGTGTGGACCTAATTCCACCTCTTGGTGATAGTTAACTATTTTTCAGGATTATTGCTTCACAGAATCACAGAACGTTAGGG
>NW_010190570.1:411-1491 GCF_000695765.1 Mesitornis unicolor | reverse complement strand
CTTCAATGGGGGAGCAACTTAAATGCCTCTACACTAATGCATGAAGCATAGGAAATAAGCAAGAAGAGTTATAGATGTATGTGTGCCTACAGGACTATGACATCACTGGCATCATATGGTGGGGTGGATCTTGCAACTGGAGCATAGGAATAGAAGGATATAAAATCTTTAGGAAAGACAGGCAGGGGAGAAGGGGAGGGGGTGTTGCTCTCTATATTAAGGACCAGCTGGAGTCCATGGAGCTCCACGTGGGGCAGGGTGAGGACCTGGCAGAGAGTTTATGGGTCAGGGTTAAAGGGAAGGCAGGAGAAGGAGACATCATAGTAGGATTGTGCTACAGGCCACCTGATCAGGAAGACCAAGTGGATGAGGCCCTCTAAAAACTGATAGCAGCAGCTTCATGTTCACAAGCCCTGATCCTCATGGGGTATTTCAATCACCCTGACATCTGCTGGAAGGACAACGCAGCAGGGCACCAATGATCGAAGAGGTTCTTAAAATGCATAGATGTCAACTTCCTCCTCCAAGTGGCAGAGGAGCCCACGAGAAGGGGTGCCATGCTGGACCTTGTCCTCACCAACAAGGAGGGGCTGATAAACAATTTGAATTTCAAGGGCAGCCTTGGCTGCAGTGACCACAAAGTGGTGGATTTCAGGATCCTTAGGTCATCAAAAAAGTCACAGAGCAAGCTCACCACCCTGGACTTCAGGAGAGCAAACTTTAGTCTTTTCAGGGATATACTGGGCAAGGTGTCATGGGATAAAGACCTAGAGGGATGAGGGGCCCAAGAGCGCTTGTTGATATTCAAGGACATCTCCTTTGAGTCCAGGAGCAGTGCATCCCTAGGAGAAGGAAGGCAAGCAAGAATGCCTGTGTGGATGAACAAGGAACTCCTGGACTTACTTGGGAACAGAAGGAAAATCTGCAGGGAGTGGAAGGGAGGGTTCACAGAATAACAGAATATTAGGAGTTGGAAGGGACCTCGAAAGATCATCCAGTCCAACCCCCCTGCCAGAGCAGGATCACCTAAACTAGGTCACACAGGAACATGTCCAGGTGGGTTTTGAATGTCTCCAGAGA
>NW_010190570.1:0-270 GCF_000695765.1 Mesitornis unicolor | reverse complement strand
AAGAGCCTGGCTCCTTCCTTCTGACACTTGCCCTTTACAAATTTATAAACATGAATGAGGTCACCCCTCAGTCTCCTCTTCTCCAAGCTCAAGAGACACAGCTCCCTCAGCTGCTTGGCATAATGGAGATGCTCTACTCCCTCAATCACCTTTGTGGCTCTGTGCTGGATTTTTTCAAGCAGTTCCCTGTCCTTCTTGAACTGAGGGACCCAGAACTGAACACAATGTTCCAAATGCGATTTCACCAGGGCAGAATAGAGGGGAAGGAGA
>NW_010190569.1:0-855 GCF_000695765.1 Mesitornis unicolor | reverse complement strand
CCACCCCCCCCAAGTGGGCACCTTGCAGCCGACGGCCAGGAGGGCGTGCAGGGTGACCACGGTGGCCACCACGGCCATGGCGCTGGCCCGGCTGCGGGCGCGGGCCGGGGGCCAGAAGGCGATGGCCAAAACGGAGCCCGAGAGCAACGCGGCCACCGCCAGGAGCAGCCAACGGAGCCACGGCAGCGGGATCAGCCACAGCACCTGGGGATGGGGACATGGTCACTGTCACCCCCCCACGGTCATTGTCACCCCTCATGGTCACTGTCACCCCTCCATGGTCACTGTCAACCCCCATGGTCATTGTCACCCCTCCATGGCACCGGGATCAGCCACAGCACCTGGGGATGGGGACATGGTCACTGTCACCCCCCCACGGTCATTGTCACCCCTCATGGTCACTGTCACCCCTCCATGGTCACTGTCAACCCCCATGGTCATTGTCACCCCTCCATGGCACCGGGATCAGCCACAGCACCTGGGGATGGGGACATGGTCACTGTCACCCCCCCACGGTCATTGTCACCCCTCATGGTCACTGTCACCCCTCCATGGTCACTGTCAACCCCCATGGTCATTGTCACCCCTCCATGGCACCGGGATCAGCCACAGCACCTGGGGATGGGGACATGGTCACTGTCACCCCCCCACGGTCATTGTCACCCCTCATGGTCACTGTCACCCCTCCATGGTCACTGTCAACCCCCATGGTCATTGTCACCCCTCCATGGCACCGGGATCAGCCACAGCACCTGGGGATGGGGACATGGTCACTGTCACCCCCCCACGGTCATTGTCACCCCTCATGGTCACTGTCACCCCTCCATGGTCACTGTCAACCCCCATGGTCATTGT
>NW_010190568.1:8466-37745 GCF_000695765.1 Mesitornis unicolor | reverse complement strand
ATCCCTAACGTTCTGTGTGATTCTGTGTGAAGTAAGAACTGCATGAATAATTATGCAGATGACCAGACTTTCTCTATCCTGCATTTCCTGAATATAAGTTGTGGAGGTTCAAGCAGGTGTACAAGAAGAACATGTTTACATTTTTAGGGGCAAACAAGCAAATTTATAAGATATGTAACATTTTCAGAAAGCTATCAGTCAAATATATGAATGGCAAATTACCTGTAATTCACAAAACAATCGTTATTTTAAGTTATTAGCAAAACAGTGGTTTTGATTTTTAACTGATGGCTATTCAAAACACCTAAAAGGAATACTCAGCTTAGAACATGTGCAAACCTCATGCAGATTAATTCCTTGATGTTCTCCCACTGCATATTACACATCATGTATTAAAATGCAAGTAATTGCATAGATTTCTATAATGGACAGTAACATTTGAAACATTTGCAATTTTTTTGCACAAACTATTAAATTTTCAGTTTGATTACATCTCCTTTCCATTGAATCGTTTATCCGTATGTTATGAAAAACATCTCTATTCTCGTGATCTTGTGCAGCCATTTAATTTGTTTTCAAGAAAATCACGATAAACTAATTTGCTACTCTGCAAGAATTTGGTGAGATGCATTAATCATGCCAGAATCTAATTTGGTCTTGTAAACCTATTTCTGTAGAAAAGAAAAAAAATAAAATCTACTGTAGTACTGAAGAAGCTCTATTTTCACTTACTTCTAGAAATACCTAGGTAAATACAAATGAAATTATAATTGATTTTGTTTAGAAGTCAGTATCACATCTGTGACCCAGTTGGGGTTAGTTTATGAACCTCTCTATAGCACGTAGATACATCTGGCTTGCAAAAGCCTCCTCCAGACCAGTACACTTGAGGTTACTTGTGCAGCGTTATTTTACTCGTTGTCTCTATTTTCAGCAATCTCCTTTAATTGGGATCAGGTATGCTGATCAGAGAAAAGTGAAGATCTGAAGACTGTAAAAAATTGTGAGCTTCAGTTACAACATTTTTAAAGCTTTTTATCCAAATCCATTCATGCCGGTTGGACTCTAACCACTGCGATGAAAACTAAAGCCTTACTAAACAGCGTGAGTAGTATGAACACCTGTGAGACAGAGATTTATTGTTCGTATAAACAGAGTGTGATCGACACTCCATTAATACACTGCTGAACTATCATTTCATGCAGTTAAGTAATCAGAATATCTGCATGTGTGTGTTTGTGTGCATATACGCGTATGAGTATCTGGGAAACAGCAGGTTCAAACACAACCAAGCAATCAGAACAGTCGGAAGGAGACAGGCAGAGCCATTCACCGGGGTTTGCTTCCCTCCAGAGAGGTCTTACTTGCAGGGGGTGATTTAAAGCAGATCTCTTCCTGTCTGAAGAGGAAATCTGCAGTGATTAACCTCACCAGGTGAAATTCAGTTTTTGTGAATAACTCCCTAATGCTCCATCTGGGTGATAATGTATATTGTCAGATTTGCAGCTTTACTACTCTCCTCCTCAAGACAAAACACACAACCTTAAAGACAATAGGTTTAAGGGCCCAAGAGGGGCCAATTCTGCCCCCACTAGAGATAAAACAATACTACTTACATTATCATTTATTTTTAAGGAAGAAGATGAGAGCAATAATCCTCAAAGATGCTGTTTCTCACTCCTGCACTTTTACTTTGCAGGTGCTTGGTTTTTTTCCATTGTCGAGAAATTTTATTTAAATTTTATTTGAATATGTTCATACAAATAAATGATTGCAGTTCACCAGGAATTCAATAGGACTGCAGCTTAATCAGAAGTAGGCATGCTATCTGCAGTGCTTTCCCATGATGCAGTCTCACAAGTTTTGCTTTCCAGGGTTGATGAAGTACTGGACTTATTTTCCATTTCCAACATAGTGCTGCAATATATCATCGCTCTCACCACTCTTTGGCTTGTAATTTGGTTCTGGCCAAATAACAATGCCAGTTTTTCAGTATTCTGCAAATTTCCACAATTAGACATTCAGTACATCCTCAGCTACATGGCCAGCAGTCACTCTGACAAAACAAACGATCTTGGGAATGTAACACAGAATTAAGTCAACAGGACAGAAAGCGTGCCGAGAATTTTGAACCATATTTTGAAATACTACTAAAGTGACTTCAGGGTCCTCAGGATCTCTAACATAAGGTTATTTGTAGTTTCAGTACTTATTAATGCCTGAGAATAAGAAAAAAAAAGACACAAATGCCCTGCTGTCATTATTAGGGTGGCTTCATCAGCAAAGCCAGCATCAGTTTATACAGAACATTGATTTTTATTAAATCTAGCAGAAAAGCTTGGTAAAAGGCTGAAAATCTCAAACCATAAAAGCCATTTAAAAACACAAAGATGTTATACAAACAGCGCTACCTGAATTCTGGTCAGCACTGAAAAGAGAATAAGTCTGAGTGGGATTCCAGTATATACAGTCAAGCTATACAGCTACTCATTTATTATATCCTCAATCTTCTGTATTACACTGAAAACACTATATTATGACTTTAACAGGCAAAATGTCACACTTAGACCTGGTTACTGACAAAATGTATGGAAATAGGGTTCCATTTCAAACACTGCATGTTCAGAACACATACACTTGGTCCTGAACAATACAATACACATCAATACAGATAAATATCAGTAAAATTATAGTAGCAGAGCACCATTTCTATCTATGTGACACACGGAGGTGGAGCAAATGCCTGTAGCTGCAAGATAGTAACACTATGACTGCATATCACTGGGAATATATGACATGCCCTAGGAACGCTTCTGAGTTTGGAGAAGAACAACTAGAAAACTGATAGTAGACAGTCACGGTTTGTTAACTAGCTCTATGTGTACCCACACTCCAACACGTAGCCCTCATTGTCTCATTTACCAACCCCATTACAAAATTTGAATGAACTATTCTAGTACAAAGACTATCAGACTATAACTTTTGCCACCTTTGCACCTAGAGGATGTAACTGGAAAAACCTGAGAAAGAAGCTCCTGACACACCAAATTCAGGATCAGTGTTTCTCCTTTTAGGAACCACATCCACAAGAGACACAGATGCTGTGAAATATTCCTCTCTTGGGATCCGATTTGGCATAGATCTCAGCCTGATTTGCAGACCACCTTTTTATACAAGAAAGTAAAATCTCTCGCTCATTTCCTGTCGAACAGGACTCATGCTACTAGATGGATGTGAAAATAAAAGGTAGAAACCAAGTGAAGATACAGGCTAGAAATTCTCATGAAGTCCACTTCCCAGCAATGTCAGCTCCCAGAAGATGCACTCAATGACAATATACCTTCAGATACTGAAGGTTTACTACAGCAGCCCTTCCTCATCACTAGTCATAAGAGTAAGAAGTGGCAGAAATTAAACCAGGGAGAAGATGATGTGGCCACTCTACTTGGGAGTTTTCTAATGTCAGGATGGCTCTTGGAGACAACAGGTAAAATTAGAGCAATTCTGTGCGTTGTTATTCACAATAGTTTTATTAAAAACTGATGTGCTGCATAAAGAGTCACGTTGGCTTTGTACTCCCAGGATTTGATTAGGAGCTAGTTTTCATTTACATATTTTCAAAAAGATTTTACTATATGATGAAGGAGAAACAAACCTTCAACAGGACATTAGAATTCCCTCACTGCAATTTTGTTAAATCTCCCATCTGCTTTTTAAAAGCAGAAATTATGTCGAGTCTTCTATTTTCTATTTAACTGCCGACCTTTTCCACCTCTATTTCTTCCCATATGCTTTTTGATCACATGTGAAAAACTTGGCTTCAGTTCTCTCATTTCCCAATTTTCTATATTTCAATTATACTTTAATGGCTATATATACAGTGATGATGATACAAGAGTGTGTTGTGAATGAAATCTGTTTTGTACTATCCCAGCTTCTGAGAACTGCTACAATTTGAGTTGCTTCTTCCATAGCCTCTGAAGTGCCTTCTATAACATAATAATATAATAAACCCTGAATCTGCTCTTCCCTTTGCAATGCAATCTGGCATTCTGTTTCCCATAATGCTGCTACATTATGATTTGCAAGTATAAATAATTATCCTAAGTTATAAAGATAAGATATAAAACTTTAAAGCAATGCCATTAGACACCATACACTTGAGACCCTGAAGCAGCCATAAGCAAACATTGAATTTCATAAAGAATAGAAAAGAAGGTGATAATGAAAAGCAGGGTTCCTGCTTAAGATTAGTTCATTAAAAGCTTTCTGCAAGCCTGGGTGCAAAGAATGGAAATAGGAGGTACTTAGTGGCAAACTGCACCTTGTTTCTAAAAGGTGGGGCACCACATTTTATGACCACTATCTTAAAAGCATGTGTGTGGGGGAACCAGTTTTGTGAATGGGATTTGACAACACGTGAGGTTCAGCAACAGAAGGTATTATGCCCAAAAAGGGAGGCATCAGAGACAAGAAGGACTTACCTAAACCTCTGTAAGGCTTGTGTTCAGATATGTGAACTTGTGAGTTGGTGTTTGTTCTGTCTTGTATGGACAAGCACTCAATATAACTGCAGCGGAGCATGCAGGATTCCTGGCTTTTTCCTACAATATTTTTCATTGCCTTCCTTCCAAATAGCCCTCCATTTTCGATTCTTATTTTTCCTTCCTCTTCCTCCATTAAGCTTGAGTCACCAAACTATTTAACTGCCTTTACAAAGTACTTATTATTCTCTACCTAGACTTCCAATAATCAGGAATTCTCTTTGTGAATCTGCTGTTAGTTCCTAAAACTACTCTAACTCTCTTCCTTGTTCTTTCATCTATTTGGATTGCACTAAAGTGAGGAGGTGATGGTATGGCAGGTTTCAAAAGCTGCAGACACCTTAATAATAATTTATACTGTTTGTCCTTCTCTTGACTTCTCATTTTAGTGGGCAATTCTTTTCCAAGAAAAATACACACCTCCACTATTTACAAAGAGTGATAAAAATCACTGTTCATATTTGAACTATGATCTAATTATTGCTTTAAGAGCGATGAAGTAGATTGTGAATAATCTAAATACATCCAGCCTTATTTCATTATTTGAGTCCTACATGTGCATTAAGAATAATATTTACTTTCAAGATTTTAAAAGCTAACTAGTGCACATTTTTAATGCAACTTTTCATCTTTGATGTGTTTAACTGTACTTCCACTAATCATTCTGCAAAAGGGACGGAACTGTGTTTTTCTCACAGGGATGGCCTCAAGGATGCAGTTATCCTCTGTGCCAGTGTGAGATGTGCACAAAGCTGCTGAAGGTCCACAGAGGCTGAGGCAGTGTGATTTAAGTCCTTTCCAGATCCACCGAGATGGGTTTCAAGGGGAGGGAAGTAGGGCCAGAAGGCTCTTGGGGAACAAACAGCCTTTAGGGTGAGGTACATCATTGCTGTGCTCTGCTGAAGCTGCATATGCTCAGTAATTTAGACAACTGGGAGCTTCATCTAGAGGGAAGATGTGATGCAGTCTTTACATTTTCATCTGGCTTCCTGCTCTTTGCCTTTCCATTTACCCAGTTAAAATCAATCTATTGCCCTGAAAACTGCCCATTCTGGTCCATAGCAGCAGTTGCATCAGGTCCAGACAAGGAGAATTTTTAAGTGAAATAAATTCTTAACCATTTATGATCCTGTTAAGAGATCTAAAACTTGGTAGGAGAAATCTTGCTCCCAAAACTGAAGGCCTGACTTAAGTTGAATTGTCACACTTTTTCCTTTTTAAAACACTAGCTTTTTCAAGTCATATTTTAGAGCTTTCATTTACAAAATCAATTTTTACTGATCTTTCCATAGTGGTTTACATACAAAGACAAGAGATGTGTCCAGAGAGGAAAAGTAATATTAAAACACTGAGCTTGTTATCTCCGAAGTGCTACACACAAATTAACTAATGCTTGCTAATAGAGTGATTAGCTTGTTTGCCGAGGTTTAGTGCAATGACTATGTTTCCTAATGCCATCATGCAGTGAGAGATGGTTTGGTATCACACCAAAGCCAGGACAGCTCTTCTTAAAACATAATGTGCTTAACATTTGTGTTTTCCCCACTGAAAATAATGTAAGTCTACTTAAAGTAAAGAGATTATTTGCAACAGACAACTACTTTTGAAGAAACATTTTGAAATCAAGATGTGCTCTGAGTTAGAGAGGTTGCAATACTAGGCAAAACCATAATGGACTGTTGTTGGCTAGGTGGGATGAGGATGGGCCTACAGACATTTCACTAGGGATGACTACTGTATTCTACATATATTTCATCAGCATTGACCATGCACAGCATCTTGTCATGAGCAAATAGCATAGAAAGTCCTTAGAGGAAAGTCCTCTGTGGGGCTGTCCCTTTCCTCTGTCTTTTGATGAAAAAGGTAACAGAACAAGCAGACTTTGCCTGTGGGCTTCCCAGAGGACTGCACTGCATGGACAGTTGTATGGCATGTACAATTATAGTGTTCATAGGCTAAATTAGGTACATGTTTGAACACCTCTCAATGTAATGAGAGGTACCAAGCCACAGCGAGGCCTCTGAAAGTGTTAAGAATATAAATAATAATAACAAAAATAGTAATAAATAGAAATGAAACTGGTAGCATCACAGGAATTTGTGAAGCTTTTGAATGACCAGAAGAAAGCTGGCATAATATCACTGGTACAATGTATACTGAAACAGCTTGGAAAAAGCAATCTGGGAAAAAACCCAATATGAATATAATGAATGAGCCTTTATTCCACATATGAAAGTGTTTCTGATATTGACAAAAGAAGGTACAATATTTGTCATTCTAGGATTGCAGGGGACAAAACAACAATATTAAATCATGAGAGGTTTTATTTGTGAATTGGCATTGTTTTCTCTCCCTTGTGTTACCAGAATGATAAATGCTTTCCTTTGTGTAGGAAAGAGGAGGTTTGATACTGGCTGTGCATTCTGTATATTCATGCTACAATTTTTTAAGAGATTTGGTTAAATCCTCATAAACACCAAATGTTTACATTAAAGGTGCTAATAAGCGTTTTGGGGTGGTAGGTGGTTGGATTTTTCCTCATTCAGAGTTTTATTTGAGAGTCCCTTTCCTGATATTTTATTTTCTAGGGCAGATGAAACAAGATTCGGCTATCAGAGTTCTTAGGATAACTGGTGGGAATATTGCAGAAGCACAATGTGATCAAAGCGGATGGAAAAGCAATCCCCAAATGACTAAGGGCAAAACTGCGCCAATCCCAGAATTACAGAGAGCTGATATGTATGAGACATATTAAACACTTGCATTTGAATTTTTAATATTGAAAATAAATGTCACAGCATTTTCATGAAGAATCTATTTGTCTTTAACGCAGCTCATCTGTGACTCCTTGCTATGGATTATGCCTTTTACCTGCTATCCATCTTTAGCTCCTGCTGAACACCCTAGCATTTGCAACATCTGACTGGAGGTTATGGGTTTTTTTCATATTTTTCTTACATTTTATATTTTCAAACACTAGCACAGAGCATTTCAATGATCACATGAGAGTTAAAATACCTTGTTGCCAATATTTTCAAATGCAAGTAATATCTTCTGGTCTGCACAATTCAGGATGAATATGGTGCATCACTGTGCCATCTAATGTGACTCAGCTTTGAGAGCTTCAGGGCTTGGCTCTGCCTTCAGTGTCCTAAGTACGCACAGCTGAATTTTTTAGCCAGTAAATACTGCACGTGTAAATAAATATATAACTAGTAATCTGATTTCCAACGATATATAAGCGTGACCCCAAGAAAGGATTATTTTATGTTATAATTCTGTGCATGCTCTGAGTGCTGGAGGAAAATTCCTAGAACACAGGCAATTTTATCACACAGATTTCAAATCCTAGGTTAGATGCTCTTCAGAATAATATTTAAAATTACACAGAAATGTATTCTATGTATGTTACGCATTACAGCATGTATGGACAGAATGTCTCTTCAAAATAGCTTGACGGGTTCTCATTTTCTTTTTTTGGTACAATTGCTATTACTGTTACTCAAGACATCTCCTTGTAACCTCTGTCAGCCCTGGTCAGGGATGCAGCTCCCACCGTGTTGGGTGTAATAGGTGAGCACTGCACCAAAGAGCTTACAATCTAAACAACTTTTCACTGTGCTTAAACTTTCACATTAAAGGAAGCATATTCACAGGCCTCCTTATCCCACAGACTTTTAAAGTCAGGCTGAACATGAAAAGTTACATAGACATTTATGCAATAATCTACTAGGTAATAAAAGTTCTGCAAATCAGTATCAGCTCTCAGTTACACTGTGTAGTTCAGAGGCCTCAAATTATAACTCTGACATCCTACTACTGCGCAGACCTTTGTAAATAGCTATAGAAACAATGTACAAGAAAGAACAAAACCTCAGTCCTGCCTGTGTACATTGGCCTTGCAGTTCTAACACAAGTAAAACATACTATTTTACATTAAAACTTGTCAATTTAAATATGGAGCAATAAGGCAGCATTAATCAACATTTTTTGTCAGGGAAAACTGGACTAAATTATTGTGAAAACCAATAAATGAATAAGCTGCAAAAGTCAATGACTTGTATAGTTAATTGTGATATCAGAACAAGGTAATGAGTTTTATTTAAAAATAGCTTATGCTTAGAGTTAAGCATAGAATACCTGGGGGGGCGGGGGGGGGGGAAGAAAAATGATATGTAGTTTTGAACAGACTCTAACATTAGCACAAAATTTCCAAGAAACCTTTAGGATGAATGCAAACAAAGTTTTGCAGAAAATCACATGCAGAAGTTACAATGAAAAGTCAAGAAGTTTCCAGATTTTGATAGATTTCAGACTGGATGTGTCAAAAGATAAGCCCTGACACTGGCAGGCAGTCTTCCTTGAAAATTTAGACTCCATATACAGAGATCTTCAGGTAAACCAATTTCTAGTTTCACCTCCACCTCCCAATGCTGGTCTCAAAAGACTTCATTTCACCCAAGACCTGTCAAAAACCCCAAATGCTTTTCATTACTGAATTCCTTCTCTATGTTCTCTGTCAGCTCTGTTAAAATAATAAATTCACAACCGATAGATTTTTGAAAAGGGAGAGAGCCACCTGAACTCAACCACTGATTTTGTTATTTCAGCATGTAAAATTCAGGACGCATTTGAAATTGTTGCTTGAAGCTTATGCTTCCCATACCATTTATGGAGTTTCAAGTAGCAACAGGTTCAGAAGTTATAATAAAATTCATTCTCAGCAGGATGACTATGAGACATTAGGGGTGTGCTCCAGTCAGTGCATTTCCTTTTAAATCATTAATATTAATGATGTTTCACTCACAAACATCCAGCACAGACTAGGTGCCCTGGTGCTCTTAATTGGTGCCATGAAATAATAATATTATTTTTGTATTCTGATGTATCTGAGGAGAATTAATGACATTTCTAAAATTCCTTTGAGAGGTGATTCTATACAGTTTCTGTCAGCATCAAGGGAGGAAAATACACAAAACATCCTGCTGGATTAAGAGGGCAACGATGGTTATATCACCTAAAATGTAGAAAAGAGTCTTTTCAAATTGTGTGTGTAGACAAGGAGCTTATTTTGGATGAAGCAGTTGCAAGAAGACCTTAATGGGGGACAAGAAAGCAATTAACAATGAGAAGTCACTGATGCAAAAGATAGTCCTAGAGATTAAAATCTTATTGAAACAAATGCTTCTCCATTTGATCAGAATGAATTGAGCTGAAAGAGCTGCAAAACCAGTTCACTGAACACATGAGAAGAAAATAATAATTTGTTACTTAATTATAGCACAAAGCTTTCTGACAAACACACTGCTCTACAGCATTAGTTAAACAGAAATAAGAATTTTTGGTAAACTGAAAAACACAATAGGAGAATTAGGCATAGTATAATTTGAAATTGCAATTATGAAAATATATACAGATATATCAATTTGTACACTGCTTTAAAAACAAGGGAAGAATATGCTTTATCCCAAATGGATAAATACCACATCTGAGAGATGAAATGGGCAAAACAGGAAGGATAGGGCAGGGAGAGATGAAGCCAATAGTGCAGGGAAGAAAGGCGCAGTGGGGGAGCTGAACTGAGAAGGGGGCAACTGGGGAATATTCAGAAATGAGAGAAATTGCAGAGATGGAAGTGTGAAAGACAGAGAGAACATTAAGAAGTGAAGATTGAGAGGGGTACATTACATGTGTGGGAACAGACTGCTTAAATTAGAGAAATCCATCCGATCAAGGTAGATTAGGTCCTTGTAATGGGGACAAAGGTCTCAAATTCATCCCATCCGCCTTTGGGTACTTAGCTTAAACATACAAATCTAGAAAGCATCAATTCAGAATTGAAAATCAGCGGAAAGGCATGTGTAAAGAGGAACCAAGATTGTAAGTGGGCTGAATTGGCCTTTGACCAACTTTGAGAAAGAAACATAAGTGATCATTTTAGTAACAATTTAAAATAATATGCACAGATTATGTGAAACCATTGGATTAGATGGGGCAGCTAAGAAAAAGATTAAGAGAGAGGACAATAAATATCTGCAAAAATAACTGTCACAGGGAAATGTTATTAAACTTTTTTTTTTTTTTAATAATGCACCCTAAACAGGTCCTGTGTTTTCCAGTGTTGCTGTTATGGCAAAATGTGGTGATGACAGAGGTTGACACAACAAAACAGTCTGCAGTGGTGAAGATGGCATCTTTAGGGGAAAAAAAAACCAACCCAAAAGAAACCACCTCTTTGCTTTTCTCAGACGAGTTTTATTTAAATATTTTTTTCTTTTTAGTTGCTTTGCCACTATAGCCAAAGATGAAGTTAAATATCTGGAACAATAATGTGGGATATACCAAAATGAAGCAGTGGCTTCAGAAAAGCTCTCCAGTTCATAAATCAGGTAAAGGAAACTGCTTTGATTACATTTTGGAAGTTCTAAGGAGGAAAGATCATGTGCTAAAAGGGCTCTTTCACACTTTCAGCAAGGAAGACTAAACATCCAGGTCTAAAGCATGAACTCAGGAAACCTAAATGAGGTGAAATTAAAGGAACTTTTATAAACAAGTCATCAAATTAGGTAGGTCAACAATTCATGCCTTAAACTCTGTGAAAATAAGGAATCAAGGAGATACCCTGAAAGGCCAACAGACTTGGAGGCAAACCATCAGAAGCAGCAGCATGACAGTGGAAGGACCATACATAGGTGGGAGCAATTACAAAAACGCTGAACAACATTACTAAAAGTAATAAAAAATACTATCCAGTAAATAAAATATTTCTAACAAATGAAAACAAAATCATGAAATAAGCTTATAGATGAGGAAAATAAAATTTAAATCATCAAACTGTCAATATGCTTTGGGTTTGTCAGTCTGTAAACAATCAACATAAATCCAATCTGAAATTAAGTTGTAAATGTCATATTTTCAGATCACCATCCAATTGCATTTCAGTCACCATAGCTTTGAAGAAACTTAGTCGTGTGTTCTGAGTTCTAAGCCTCCTAGTGATGTGCTACAAGGCCTGATGAACCTTGTACATTTCTGGGGACAAGCCCACGGTTTAAAACTTAAGTATGAACAAAGGACAGGGCAAAAGGAAGCAGAAAATGAGTTGCCTACAGAAAGGTCTTCCTAGATTTGGGGAATTATGGACAAAAGCTTACATGCATCAAAATATATAAAAGTTGTAATTCTTGTTTAAAAGAAAAAAAATTAAAAAAATTAGGACTGTAGCCCTTCAGAGATACCTTGTCCTTATCCAGCAATCTGCTGTTAACAAACCTCTGTGCTCCATGTCAGGAGCATACAAACCCTGCACAGGAACCAGACAGTGAACACATCGTCGTACATTGTGGTTCTTACCGAGATAATGAAATTATGTTTTAGACATTTTCTGCATGACTAATCTCTCTTGATTACATTCTGAAGTTTTTCAGCGAATGGTTAATTAATGATGCACGAAGCCTCCTCTTTGTGGTTCTGCTGTCCTCAAGACAAAAGAATTGCTGGATTTCGGTGCACGCACCTCTGCTGTCTAGACTCGTCCCTATATTAGATCGCTCCTTGCCTGCCCTTGGAGGCCTGCAGTAGAGATGCAGTGAACCTTGGTGCTGAACTCAGGACCCTGTGAAGCCATCAGCAGATAAACTCCATTTCCTACTCTTGAAAAGGGAGCTTAGAGGGGAGCTGTTGCTGTCCAGAAAGAGCAGCCTCTCCCCAACCTTCCAGATCAAAGAGAGGAAGAGAAGTGGGCGCTGAATGAAAGGACAGGGCCTGCATGGATTTCCTATCTGTTTGTCTTTGCTCCTTTTAAGAAATACTCCCCATATTGTTAATCTCTTCCTGGAGATATGTACACAAATACTTACCATCAAGTCAATGCATCCATTGCATGCTTAAACTTCTACACAGGCATCCTGATCAGGACCTTGCAGAGGCCCATACCGTCAGTAGGAGAAGTATCTATCCCTTAATGCAAACATCTAATAACACTTCTAGGAGATTCACACGGTTTTTTCGTTCCCTACATTTGTGTCTCACTGAAATACTTGTGGAAAGAGATAATCTGCACACAGGTTTCAGGACCCTTCACACCAAAACTGCAGAATGACCCCGAAGCATAGCAGACATTTTCTCCAAACCAATTTTCCATCAACCTTGATGCAACTGTGCACAAGAAAAAATTCTCTTTGCAAATCTTACTCACAAGCTGAAGCTAACACCTGGAGTGTCTAGAGCAGAGATGCACAACAAGGATGTGAAAGCTCTTTATAAAATTTGACTGAAGGGAAATCAATATTACAAACATACCCATAACAAGGGATCCATTACTGCTACAATATATAAACAAACTGTGCTATCCAACAAGCAATTGTAAGGTATGTGGCAGGAGTAGGAAATTATTTTTTCAACTCTCTGGTACTACAGTGATACAATATCACTGAAACTGGAAAGTATTATAAGCGTACCCATATGTCCTTCACCTTAAACAGAGCTATCCACCACAGTATATTCTCCTGTGCTTCAGTCCCAGTATGGTAAAGTTTACTTTAGGCTTTTAATCTGATCAGGCATACCCCTAATTGTTTAAACTATAATTATAGATGTGAAATTATTTTGCCATCTACAAAAAATGTGCTTTGGAGAAACCAAAACAGAAATTAAATGCACGTAAAATAATAGAACTATTTCAATGGCACTAATTGCAAAACAATTTTAAAAAGCATCTTTTGATGAAATAATTGTTTTAATTATACCATATACTTAGGCTTACCAACTATAAACACTACAGCTTTTAGCATTAAGATGATTTCATGTGCACTGTTTTCCATGCTTTACTTCAGAGCATAAATAAACTAGAAATACAAATCACTGCAAAAGGACAACAGAATAAAACAGAAGGGAAAGTGGTGATCTCTCCACATGTAACAGCATACTCTCATAGTATATTGTTAAATGCAAACAGGCAGTTCATGAATTGCCTAGAAGAAACCTTAATACTGTGCACTAGTAGCGAGACCAAACCTTAGGTCATTCAGAAACACCATGAGTGGAGCTCAGTGAGGTCCCTCCTGTTGTAGGACTGCACTGCAGCAGCTCTTCTAGCAGGGGATTTTCCAAGCCAAAATCCTCTCAAAGGACAAGGTGCCCATGACCGCCTGCCTCAACCTCACAGATTCATAGATGGTTCATTTCAAAACCAAAATGAGATGCTTCTTGACTGCACACTGTGGTAGACCATAAATTCACCATAGTACATTGTCCACCATCTCAAGAAAAAATAAATGCAATAATTCTTATCTACATGGTCTTAAAGTTTTCTTTCAGGGACACCAAGAAAAGCTGTTTAAAAAAATCAAATCAAATACTGTTGTAGGGAAGATGTATTCAATAAAATTACTACTAAAGGTAATGAAATTATATTGCCAGCCAAACACCTCAAATCTGGTATTGTCTTTATTGCCAAGTGGATATGGACATAGTGAATGTCTTGTGACATTTAGAGGAAGGGGAGGGGAAAGAAGATATTTGTGATACTGAATGAACGTGGAAAGGAGATGTTAGCGTGACACTGCACATGTAGACATGCTCTGACAGAATATTCCAACATTTTTACAGCTACAAAACACTCAAATTTTTCTCAGCTTAAAAACATGACTGTAAACACTACTTTATATTATTCTGTGAAACAACTACAGGAACTACTGCCTGTATTCTCACTGCCTGCAAAAGCTCAACACTCAGCAGTGAGGAGGTTCCCGTTTATGAAATTTCAGAGCTATCAGTCCTTCCCAAAACAAAGAAAAACCCTTCTGTGCTCCGACTGCTGAAGCAGGTAGTGTAAATACAGCAAAACCAGAGGAACTGATTGGCAGGATTTTAAGTAGTCTCTTATCTCTACGCTGCATTCTCGCTTGCACTGCACCTCAGTACATGCACAATACTTTCGTGTTGGTCTTGTTCTCACCTTGTAATCCACCAATCAAAATGGCTGAAGGATGCCAGAGACTGATGTATCTGTTTAAACTTTACCACCTGGTAATTGCATTTTAACTTTTTTTCTAGCTGAAAAATTTATCTCATTGAGCCTTTTTGTGAGGAATGTTATTTTAAATAGCCTTACTGATTAATTCATATTTTCAACTCATAGAATTTCCACACTGCCCTTGAAATTTGTTCCATTATACGGACCAAAAAACCTTCTACAATATATTTTATTATAAAAGATAATGTTGAAGCCTTGAGAAGAGCTGCGGGTCATCTATCTTAATGGATGCTCTCTACCATAGGCAATAGGTTAATCCCAAATTTTGCTAGCTGAGGTTGTAGTTCTCTGCCTAGCCAGAAAGTCACTAAAGCCTTAATCAATGTTACTTGCAATATCTATATATTGGAACTATACACACACGCGTAACTATGGATTTATTTCTGCAATTTTCCGAAAAAAACTTTGGTAAGAAAAGATACCATTACTGTCTTGTTCCTGTTTTCTATGAGGATTATAATCTCAGACAATTCATGCTCCTCAGCTGCAGAAGTGTTATTTTTTAATTAAATTTTCTTTACTTTTTTTTCCGTTCATCCTTTTTGGAATATATTATGTAAGACTGGTCAAAATCATGCAACAAAAATGTTTCAGAATAAAAACTGTCATAAGGTTGATTCAATCTCTTTGCATAGACTGAGGCGTCTGATCATTATGGGGCACATATTCATCACTAACAGAAGTTTATTGGCTGTATCTTTAAAACTGACAGTGTCTTTCAGGATCTATCAAAGGTATCATAACACAAGCTATGAAAATGAATAAAATATAAAGTGCACACTTCTTAGAGACATCATTTCAAAGCACGTAAACTTTTATCTTACTTTTGAAAAAATGTCAAATCACTTGGAACAGCACTTTTAAAAATATGATTTATGAGAAAGGCTTATTTTACAGGCTCTGAGAACTACATAAAAGCCCTTCAAACAGCAGGGCTACCACAACTTTTAACAGAGAGAGCAGTACAACAGGTGAAGAACGAGATCAGGTAAGACAGAATCATGGTTCCTGAAGTCAATTAAATGCGTCTGCATTTTGTAAATAGCTCTAAGAATTAAGTATGTTACAGCTGAAGAAACATTCTTGCAAGTTCCTAATTTGCATTCAACAGATCAGATGTTTGTAGAATAGTAGACGCTGCCACACTAAGCAATCCAGTGCACAGAAGCATGCTGTGGCTGCACAGGTAGATGAGGACCTCATGGCTGAAGTAAAGAGGTTGATTTGAGAAAAGTCTAGTTGAGCAAAAACATACTGCTCTTTTAAGTAAAGCATCTTCTTAATGTAGGAATCATAGTGTGTAATATTGTTATTTACACAGCACTCAATATATGACATTGTTCTTAGATTACCTCAGATGTTAGAGCTTCTCAAGGTGATTTCCTGTTAAAACAAGAAGTCACTACTAAGCCTGGCCATCCCTTTAGCTACATAACATCCAGGTTAACTAATGCAACTGTTCTACCCAGGCTCTATACAGACTCTCCTTATATTCTTCCCATATTTGCTGGTCAAAGGTATCACTGCTAACGGTTTCACCGTGCTATGTTTGACAGGCTCTGATAAAAGACAATTCAGCTCAGTTTCAAACGTTGTTTTTAATCTCATCCAACCTCAGCTGCCTAGAGTGAGGTGGCCAGACTAAGCTAATCATCCGGGTCTGCTCTGCAGACGCGAGAGGAGCAGGGCCACCTCGAGAGTGAAATTTAAAAGACAATTTTATTTCTAGCTCATGTAATAGAATAGGACAAGACGTCCCCTCCAAGTGCTTTACTCTTTCTGTTGACTACCAGGGAAACTGAGATTAATTTAGATTAGAAACCTAACTTCTAGAGGAATGGGAGTGAGACAGCTCCTGGTTATTTTGATATAGAATTGGTTAAGAACAGCTGTGAGAGCAGCCTTATATAGACAGCATTAAAGACAATTCTTGCTTCAGGCAGTTCACAAATTAAGCTAAACTATAATCCCATTTCAGCTATAAAACTATTTTAAAAGATGCTTTTTGGGTTCATATTATACATCTTAATGGGAGAAGGGTGCCATATGGAGGGATTTCATTTTGTTAAGAGATACTCATTGCTCTTATCTTCCCTATGTACAGCATAAAAATTGAAAGCAAACATAAAGCTTATCATATATTTTTAAAGCAACTGTCATTTTAAATACAGAGAACTTTATTAATATAGCAATGGGATACAGAAATAGTAAAGTGGGAGATCTCAGAGTAAAGGCTCTTTTAACTCAGTTGACGCCATCTAGCTGTATGTAGTTATCTTGCATTTATTGGTTTGCATAGAGGGGGCATGGCTCTTTAGAGTGTCATGTATTATTTTGCAAAGATAATTTTCAAAGAGAAATTGTAATTTGCCAAATACAAATGGCATATAAAGTAATAGCTAATGCAACCATATGATGAAACTGCTGTCAAGTTGTTTACTAACTGTCCAGTACTATCAAACATGGTCTGGTGATTATTTTCCTATTCTGCTTGAGAAAAGAAATTTATTTGACTTCCATTTGGAAGGCTTTTGTTCCAGTAGCCTTTGAATTCTGGGAGTACAGAAGCATTTTGTAAACTCCTTGGTCAAACAAAGGATTTCATGTGCTCAAAACTGAATCTCATCAAAATCTCCATGGCCAAGAAGTGTCTGATATGATGGGAGAGAAGTCCTTCGATGAGGATGCAAAGAAGCAGCATTCTTTGGAGGGTGGCTCCACACTTACAAAGCAGATCAAAGGCATGCAGCTTTAGCTCACTCCTACCTATACAGAATGCTGCTGCAAAAAACAGGTACTTACCTAAAAGTTTTGGTGATCCTGCCACACTATTTTTGTGCTTTCTACTGGCTTCCTACTTTCTAGGCCCTAAAATCTGAGATGTTTGGCTTTACTTCCAAAGCGCTCTGTCTTCAAGCTGTCTCATTCTTCGAAGGAGTTCCCTACAGTCATCTGCAAAGCTGTCTTAATTATCTCATTTCAGATCCTGTCTTTGATATGTTGCTTATAGAAAACGCATAGCTGGCCTGCTGCTCTCCTTTGAGCACTGACTTTTTGGCTGACCAGTACTGTCACATTGCTTCCTTATGCTCTCCCGTCTGTCTAGCCCCATCTGTTGTCTCTTGTTTCATATTTAGATTATAAACTCCATGGCAGAGGAACCGCCTTTTTGGTCTGAGTTCATTCATTGCCTAAAACAATGCAGGCTTGACCCATGATTAGGGCTTCCCAGCACTAGAATAATACAAACAACAAACAATCTCAGAAATCACCCAGCTGGAGTGCCGGATACAGACACTGCCTCACAGACACCACAACACAGAGGAATCAGATTCCACCAAAACTGAATTACCTGGCAGTACTGGTTCATTTGGTCATCACTGTAACATGGCCTTCATGTTCCTCTTGCTTTTCCATCTAGCTCACAGTTGCGGCTTTTAGCTAGATAATTTCTCTGTGAATAAATCTTGTCAAATTGTTGCATTGTGCTCTTTAGGTACTGGGGCTCCACTTCCCATGTCTTAGCTCTTCTCAAGTAAGCAAGATCAGAATCTCCCTTTCTCTATTTTACCAGAAAAAGCTGGAGTGTGAAACCAGCTCCCTTGAAGCCAACGTGAATGTTCACTTCACTTCACTTCACTGGCTTAAGGTATTGCTGCCTTCTGGTGTGTGTTACCGTGCCTTGACCCATACCTCATTCACAGAAGAGACAGAGGACCAGCATATGGGAGTGCTCCTCAGCTGCTCTGTGCAAAGTCTGGGACCTTTAATTTGAGCTATCTCCTGCTGCAGTTTTAAACTACACCTTCTCTTTCCTCCATCTGCCTGTCTTGGTCTCACCTGGAATACTGCTTGGCTCACCAGCTCATGTGCTGGATTCTGTCCACCCCTGGCCAGGCTGGATTCCAAGCCTGGCTCCTCAGGCTCTTCCACCCAGATCCTCACAGCAGTGCAAGGAGCTGCATGGTCATCCAGTCAAGTATCTGCTATGTGGCAGGGGATATAAAGATTAAGAAGCCACTGTGAGCAGATCCCAGGAGAAAAAGAAACAAAACACCAGATGTGCGTGTCTGGATGCAGCAAATTACGAACCCTACATTTCCAAAAATCCAAGGATGCAGAATCTAAGTCCATTGGGACTGACCAACACAACTGGGGAAGTTCACAGTGCTTACAGCTATCCTTACATGTCACCTGCAGATTCCATGCAAAGGATATGGCATGGTTATATCCTCATTCCCATTTTCAAGGCTGCTTGTATACAGATGGGCAGAATTTGGGACAGGATTTCTCTTGTGGTTCTTGAAGTGCTGATTAGTTTAATTAACTTTTTCGTGAAAGTAAAATAGGGAATAAATTTTAGCTGTATTCCTATGAGATCAGGTTATTAATGGTTCTCACTAACTTAGATTTCTTCAAGCACCTCTTTTATATTGTCAGTATTTTGCTGATTTCATTACATAGAAGAATCGGCAGCATAACAACTGCTAATTAGAACTGAGCTCTCAACTTATTACCAGTCCACCCTTTTCTAGGTTCCATATTAGCAGATCAATACAAACAGATAATGTGTGTACAGCTGCGTTTACCTCTAGTACTGAAATCACTCCAGTTCATACATGTCTCCTTTAAAATCTTGTAGCTTGAAGAATTGTTATGAAAAAAAAAATAGAAGAAAATCCAAAAGCTCAGCTCTAAAATGAGGTTTTACAACAAATAAAGCTTTATAACTCTGGTGATTAGGGATATCCTTGAACTCAGAATTTTTGATGATACCATTAACATACATTACTTGTATGCAGGCATCAGCTGTAAACTATGCTTTATGTACAGTCACCATACATTTCTCAGGAATTCAGGACTTTACCCAGGAGGACCCAAAGATCCTGAGCACCAATGGACTTTAACAGGAGCTGAGGATGCTCAGCAGCCTGCACTACAATGACCACAAAACACAACTGTGCAGTGCATGCTGAAATAATCATCAGGTAAGTACCTGGTAGTTTCTCTTTTCTAGCCAAAGTGCGCATTACACATTAATTACAGGTAAGCCACCTAAGCGGAATTATTAAGTATTCTACAGAAACATGTAATTTCTATGCCAATTGTATTTGTCAGGTAAGCTCCATGAATTTACTGTGCTATTCTGTGTTGCCACATATATGTGGACAGTGCAAACTAAGCTATTAACAAAACAAATAATCCTGAAGGAAAATGTAATATTTTAATATTTATCGCTGCCACAGGCTCACCTAAGAATGCCAAAGTAGTTTAAAACATGAAAAAAAGTAGATTATGAAGGACATATAGATATGTTTCTTTATCTGACATGCAGAATGCCTGAAGAAGCTAAGTCCAATACTGTGGTTTCTCATCAGTTGCTTCTGAATTTTACACCAAAACAATAATGATATGTCCAGGTGGCAAAAATTCTGTTTTAACAGCTGCATCAACTGCTCAAAACTCAAAAGCACCATCTTAACAGATTAACAGTTCTCCACAATACTATCTTTGTAGCATGCAATTTGTTCCCAATGATAATTAGGTATTTAGAGACACACATAATTAGAGAGAAATGACTGGATAATTTTTCATTTGCTGAGAAATCTACTGTCAGGAAAGAAGATCCACTGTGAGGACAAATGTGATTCTAGTGCTAGAATTAGTGTCAGAAGGACATGAAAAAATGCAGTTTAAACTATCTAGGTGGTAAAATAATGTTGTAACAATACAGACCTACACGGTTAATTTGAACATCATACTTTTTTTCTCCAAATGGAACAATTCTGTTCCTAACATGCATTTCATAAATGTGGGTACTGAAGGGAATATACAAAATTTAGCGAAAGATGAACTAGAACATTTTTTTCTGTTAAATAGATCTTTCGTAGTCTAATTTGGGATAACGGAGAAAACCTTCAAGGGACCATTAGTTCTAGAAGGCATTTGTTTCGTCTTTCTTCTTATTTTCGCATTGCTACTGCAGGGCTCTATTTCTGTTTGCCTTTGCTGCTGCATTGCCTGTCACTAAAATACCTCTTTAACTGTATATCATTTTTCCTCTGGATTTTATTTACCATGTCACTCACCAGCTAGCTTCATATAAGTACACCTCAAGCTACTGGAAAAGAGCATTCTCCACATTCACTACTAATACCATCCCATAGATTGAGTGGAGTACTTTATGAGAGACGCTGCTATCATCCAAAGACAAATCATCTCTATGACATATTCAGTCAGCTTTTTACCCAGGGCTTGAAATCATACATCTACAACACTAAAATGCTTAAGCTGGCCCTACAGCATCCTCCCTCTGAGAAACTGATAGTTCTTTTTGTGCAGCAACAAAAACCTCCTAATTTCCTCAATTAGAGGTGCATCTGTACGCACACATACATACCCCTACCCTTGTAAGTATATGTGCATCCAACAGCATCTACACGCAGAAGAATATGTTAAAACGTGTCAATGTCAATACCAAGCATTCAAACATTGCAGCTGTTTGTACAAACATAATTATGTCCTTTCTTATGCCCAACCCATGCAATGAATGTTGCAGGTGTTCTGCAGAAACATAAGATGATATTACGTTATTGAAGGCTGTATCACAATGTGCTCACCCAGGGGAACTGAATAACGGCTGCACAGCCAAATCTAGCAGACCATTACTTCCAAGAACTTAGCTTTCCAGCTTTAATTACGTCCTTTTGAAACAACCTTTGAAGCACTTTCCTCTGGCCTTTGCTGGCTGTTTGTTTTAAAGGAAGAGGCTTTAAAAGTTTGGTAGCTTCGTTCTCCCCAAACCCCCAATACTTAATAATGGACCCATCAGCTCCATCATACAAGTCTTCAACTTTATGTCCAAGACCAAATATATGAATTGTTAACAATAAGCCTGTGGGTGAAAATTATCTTTTCTATGACCCTCCAGATGGGGCAAAGTGACAAGGCTCCCTGGAGAGGAGAGACTGTAGAGCAGAGAGCCTTGACTGTGCCTGTTCCTTCCTTCCCACTGCTCCAGTAGCTCAGACACTTTATAGTCCAGCCTGCGCTGCTACAGCTGCTCTGGCAGCAATGTGAACCTGAATCTTTAAAAATGTTTGAGTTCAGTTATTATTTTGGCCTGCTGCCATTTTTTTTTCCTATGAAATGCAGCTAAAAGAAAGAAAACTGTGATGTTCTACAGTTTATGATTCCACTAAACTGGACTGAATTCAGGGAACAAAGAAATGGCACTTCTTTAGTTCATACATTTTTTTCCTTGACCAAATTTAAAAGTCTGCTGTAAACAACAGAAGTGTTAGAAATTGCCTTTGAAAGTAACCATATTTTTCTGCAAAAATCTTTCATTCCAATGTGCTGGGAAACTTAGCAGATAGCCCCAAGTTTGTCTAAATGTATGTTTCATATATAACTACACAAGCACTTCACAAACGAGTTTATAAACATATTAAAATGGGCAGCCATATGACAGCAGTTGCATTTATACTTGCTAATCGCTTCAAATAGCTAGCCGCAGACACAGTCAACCTTACCTACAGTTACTAATGCCTTATATACAGGCTGACTAAAGTCAGTAATAGTATGAGAAAATAAACTTTTGCTTAATGTCTAAGGAATCAGAAATTGAGCATATATAAGTACAAGCAGTCAGTTAACCCTGTTATTTATAATATACTTACGTCCAATTATTCTGAGTAGCTCTCTCAAGATCCACAAATTGTACTATTACATACCTCCAGCTTCTTCATTTCCACATAATTTCTATTTAAAAGATCAGCATCATAAAGTGTTCTCTCTCTTTTTCCCACTATGGAACTTATTGGCCAAGTATCATGAGACTTTATGTACAGTGAACAGAACTAAGTACTGCAGCACTTACATAATCAAGGTTCAATATTTTATGATGCATCATAGTGATACATCATTAAATGACACTGAGGTGAGATTCGCATGGAGAGATAGTATTGACCAATTGATAAAGTTTGAAAAACACAGACTTTCTTAAACAGAACCCATTCTTCAGATCTGAGCTTTCTAAAGAGACGGTTCCCAAGGGTGTTATGATTCAGATGACTAAGAATCATGAAATTTTATCAATTTTTTATCTATGCAAACACATGCACATACATAAAAGTTTGGAAATACACTCAAATGCCTCAATACTTGTAAAATATTACAGGTTATCTGGGTTTGTTCCTTTGGTTTGTTGTTTGGTTTTTTTTAGCAAAATGCATAGAAGGAATGACACTATGCTATGGAAATAATTTCTAGAGCTCTGCTTAAAAGCACTTAAAACTTCATAACTTAGTTTTTTGATTAGCCAAGTTTATCTGAAAAAGAAATCCTTTACCTTATAGGGCCATACTTCTCATCATGTTCTCCAAAAAAATGCATCTGCAGGTATTCATAAAAGAAAGTTGAATATATGGAAAGAAGAGCTAACTTACTCATACCAAATAATACTGTAAGATTCTTGTCTTTCCATTAAAATAATAAAAATAACTGCTTCGACAAACAAAACATAGTAAATTACATTTTCCCATATGTGTAGGGATGTTTACTTGCAGCAATATCTACCACCTCAGCGAAGTAGCAATTTTCTTGTCATTTCCAAGCAATATGTCATATCTTGCTCAATCTCTCAAATGTTACTTTCCATAATCACACCTTGAAGTGTGTCCTAAAAGTCTGGGAGAAGTCAGAATATTTTATGCTGTGATATCAACACACCACTCTATATGCAGAAAATGAATAATTAAAGTTGCTCATGAAAGAGTGGTATGTGTTGTTAAGGTTGACTTCATTTTCTATTTCTGCTTCTATTTTTGTCGTTCATAAGAAGGAGAAGCCTTTAGCTTGAAAGGTATTTGTAAGTGCAGGACAGTGTCAGAAGTTTCTTTCCAATTAAATATTTTTCAATACTAAGATCACATTCAGTTTGAAAAATAAATGCTACTACTTTTTATCGCATTACTACACCTAAGTGCGACATCATAGTTAAAAAAGTTGTGTACTGTAACAATTTGATCCCATGTTGGCATTTCAGCTTACAAATGGGGTATTTAAGTTTACAGCCTTGTCTAACAATGCCTTCTCATTTAGTCAGGGAGAGATCCAGGAAATTGAACTATACCATATCTTTCTTTCTTTGTGGAGTCAGTGTATATAATGCTTTTTTTTCTTCTTCACTAATGGGAAATAAAATTGGTTTCAACTGTACCTAGAATGAAACAAACTGCAAGTAGACCTGCAACTTCAATCAGGTTCATTTCTTTCCATTGCAACCTAACCAGTCTGGGACAAGAAAACAGTATTACAACATACTCAGAGTTTATAAGGAAGGCACATAACTACGGAGACAAAATCAGCCAGGTCTTTAATTCATGACCGGTCAGGTCATAAAACAAGCATAATTCATAGCCTTGCTTCCAAAACAAAGAACACGTTAAAGTAAGATTCCAGATGCAATAATGAGTAGTCTGCTCCTATTTCTTCAAACGGAGATCTATTCCTCTACATAAATTGTTTGGCTTGAAATGCTGAAAATGCTTTGAACAGGAAAAAAAGTTTCCTTTTCAAGCTCTGGCAGAACAGCATTCCAATTAAAGAGTGGTAGATTTGTGGTGTAAGTGGCATCCAAAAGCAAAGCAAATCAGAATGCACTTCATGAAGCATTGCCAATGAGGTACCTCACCCCACCTTTTTAAAGCTGTTTCTTTTTCTATTATATGATTTGTTGAGAAATCAATATTCCGTTCTCTTCCTTGTACTTTGGAGAGTGCTTAAAACTACTGATTTGAAGGTGGGGCTTTTACTCATTACTGACTTTTCAATGGGCCCTTTGTATTACAATCCAAAAGATATAAATAATACAGTAAAACCAAAACACAACCAACTGTTAAGAACTCATAACTTCAAGCTATCCTTAGTTCAGTCTTGCAAATATGAAGCAGGTTAAGTGTTTAGAGGCGGTCTTCCTCATCCGCTACAGACTATTACTACTACTACCATCTGATTATTATCTGGTGGTCACTGTGACATGAATGTGGTATTTTTTTTTCATTTCATTCTACTAGAAAAATCATTACAAGAACCTCAATAAGCCTTACTAAGCTCCATACTTGCTGGCAATTTCTTTAGGAGCATTAAGGAATAAGTGGAAACAGCTTCCTCCATAGTAAGGAACCAGACAGATCGGTGAGCCCTGCTGAGAAAACTGCACCAAGGCTGCCAGTGCTCAGTTGAATAAACAAAAGTTTCAGCTCCCAGAGCAAGAAACGTAGCATTAAAATTCATGCGTGCAATTTGATATCAAAAGAAAAATAATTTGGGGAAGTAAAGTCTCTCAACTTTTGCTTTTAAAAAGGGAAAAGAAAATGCATACAATAGCTATTGCAATTTGGTAGGGAAATTTGAAGAGGAGAATGTAAAGAGTACTTTTATCAAAAGCACTGAAGCAACGCGACACAAGCTGAAGGCGGCAGATCAGGTACTGTGCAAAAATTGATGTAGTCAAAACATGGAACAAATGCCAAGAGGAACGTGTAAGCTGGTTAATTTAGGTGATTACATAAATTGTTTTGTGAGTTTCTTGGGACTTTTGTAAGGTGTTTTTTTTTATTCAAAAACCTAAACTTTTTTCTATGGTTGAAAGGAGATTAACTTTAACTAAAACACTCAAAACAGGCTAGAAAAAATATGTTTAGAAGACGAGCTTAGGAACTAATTTTATCATTTTCAGGTGGCTAGATATCTTTCAGTGGAAGCATTGCTTTGATGAGGGACCTACCCTCTTCATTTGGATAGACCCACTTTAATGTATTAAAGGACTGAGAACTAGAATTTTGTAAAATAAACCATTTTACTGGTAGCTTGCAATTTCTGTCCACAGATTGTAAGTTCAGTCTGCTGTGCTGACATTGTTTAGTTGCACCTACAAGTATCTATAGAAATAAAGGCATTTGGTACATATAAAATCATAGAACACATGGAATATGAGGATACAGAGTGGGGCACTTGCTGAGGTGAATTATTTTATGTTGATTGTATGTTCTAGGCATTTGTTGTTTTTATATCAGTTTCCAGCTTGATGGATAAGCAGCAGCTGCAGGCATTGTGTAGAAATCAGCCAGGCATTCTAGATTAGGTTTGCTAGCATTTCCACGTTTGAGTATTTTGGATAGGATCTAATGAGGGATTAAAGAATGTGGAAGGTTCAGCACCCCTTGGAGCTGTTGAGTAATATCTGACAGTGTAAATGTTCCAATATAAAGGGCAGTGGGTCTTCATGGAGCACAATGTCAGGATGAGACAAAAATTTCATAGAAATTCTATGAAATTCTAGGATGTTGTCTGCTGATGGCTGATGTAAACTCTTTTTGATAGTTAGTCTATACAACCTGAGTGGGACAGAAAGTAACTGTGGTCATATCTGTTGATTACTACATTGTTCACATTTTAGTCTACTGTAGGGATTTGTCTGGTTTGGGATATGAAATCCAATATGTCTTGAATTTTTCATAGGGACTGTAACAGCAGGGAAGACGTGTCAAGTGGCTTCTTATAAGTGTAGAAAAAATATTTGTACTGAAGTTGGCAAAACTAAATTCTAAATGTAATTCAAAAACTGAGCCTTAAACACTTGACATGGTTTCTGATTGTTCATTTGACTATCTAGAATATTTTCATGTACCTACTATCAAAGAAAAAAACCCAATAATTTATATTAAGAAGATGCAGGAGAACGGTGCTTTCTAAAAATCTCTTCATATCACTACTTTTGATCAATGGACAAAAATCAGAGAAAGCATCACTGAGGCATAATACCATGGAAACTTCATTTGAACAGAGCTCTAGTTGCCTAATAACAACTGGTGAAAGTTTATTACAAAATTTCTTAGCACTATACTGATTATCAAATTATAAAGCTATATGCAAGTCTTAGGTGACAATATTTATCCCACAGGTGAGGATTATCTGAATAATTTACAAATTCCTTGTAAATGAATTGCACATCCTTGTAAACAAAATGCACATCATATTTCCTAAGTGGCCAGGCACTACTTTTGCTGGGAACTAAGTCATGCTTTCTTCCTAAGACAAATTCCTCTTCATTAAATGCAGTTTTCATTGCACCTTGCTACAAAGTGCCATAACCCTGCAGGAAGAAATAACTGACTGCTGCTGGCTGACTGTACCAGACATGAATCATTGGCTCCACTGTGTATGGAAAGAGATGGGCATGTTTGTGGGAAGGAGGAATTAAAACCCAAGGCCAAGATCTCTGCAGGAAATCCTAAAAATAACCCAACTTAGGAAGAATTGTGGAGTAAGCTTTCTGGTTTCAGCATCAAGTCACTTTATAAAGTTAAGATTTGGGAAGCAGAAAATCTGAATCAATCACAGCCTTGATTTTCCTGTTGCTCTATAGATCTTGCATATTGCTCAGGTTCAGAATTACAACGTCATGTTCCATGTACATCTCATTTTAGGTTTGCCAGAATGTCAGCAAATCATTTCAGCTATATCAGACATCAGTAATTAACAGTGTAAGGAGGATGGAAGCTGTGCATGTGAAAAGGGCACACTGAAGAAGAGACTGAAAGATAAACTGGTGTACTTGTGAAAATGGTATTCAACGCTTGGTATAATTTTAGAAATATTTCCTTTTAAAACACTCAATTTCCCTCTCCAGTCCTCTACTGTACCTCTCTTTGCATAGGCATAATATGGAAGACTAATACAAAACAAAGAGGTCTAGAAAACGTGACCTTGACCAGCTTGGAGGTACTGGAGTTATTCTGATATAGAGAAAGGTGATAGAGGGGAAGCATAAAAATATAAAAGGCTGCAGAGAAGAGGAATGGAGGAAATAATCTTTTTTCCATGCTCATTTTGGGCATGATAAGAGTAATGGGCTTAAACTGTAGCAGACGAAATTTAGGCTAACCATTAGGAAAAACTTTCCAGCAGCATAGCACTGCATAGAAAAAAACCATTTCCAAGGTAAAAGCAGAAACTCCATTTTTGTATGCTTTTATGAACAGGTTAGACAAACATCTGCCAGGAATTGTTTACATGCAACTGATACTGCCTTGAAGAGGGGAGATGGGACTAAATGATCTCTAAAAGTCCTTTCCAGCCTTATTTTTTTATGATTCTGTAATCAACACTGAAAGGAATTTGGCATCACTCCTACTGAAAATAATGGGAGTTTGCAGAGTGCTCTGTAATGGCATTCCAGATTTCCTCCGGTACAAACCAAGGTGGAATTGTGTGCGGTTTAGTGGAGGGAAGTGGGACCTCAAACTCCAGTAGCTGCAAGAAGAAAGGGTAATTCATACTTAGCTGCGTTTGTCACACTCAGTATCTTGCTTTACCAAGTTCTTTACAAAGCAGAAGAGGTTTGACGTCTCTTTTTCAGGACATTCTTCTGATTCTGTTCTAAACTGAAGCAGATGGGTAGCAGATAATGTTTCTGAGTTGGATGAGTAACTACTTTTAATGCATTGTTTCAGAAAAATTAGAGCTTTCTCTATTCTAAATATTTTTCTGAGCAAATATTCTTAAATCATCAGAAAACAGTAAATTAAATTATATATTTTAATATCAATCCAATGGACCATATCAAGCTACATATATATAACTCTTCTTCTGTGTCAGTCTGAACAATCCTCTGACGCAGCTCAGGATGTGGCTCACTGTGCTGTCAGCCATGGTCCTCTGTTTTCCAAAAAAACCTCACCCTTGTTTTCATCCTTTCCATATGAAAATGCAAATAGAATTTACTCAAAGTACAGTTTGCAATAGTTGGCATTTAGAATTCAATAATCACAATCTCCAGAAATTGTAAAGAAAATTCCATCTGAGGTTCACATTTATATTTAGATAATTTTGCAATTTATGGCCGATGTTTCTTTGCTGCTTCACCAGGAAAAGACACAGCCTCTTCTTGAATGTAATGTGTTATGCTCTAATAGTTTGTAGTGTAACTTGTTATGCTTTTTGCATATTGATACATTTTCAGGTAACCTAAATATATCTTTCTCAAGAAAAAAAAAATCCATTGTGAACTCTCAGCTGCAATGTGCTATATAAGATTCTTTATCTATTTTCCCTCATGATGACTAATCAGTACTTCTCTATTGTGGACAAAGATTCCTGCATGAGTACATTTGACAGAAATCATTTATCTGCAGGAAGAATAATGGATTAATCTGCACTTCCCTGGAAAACAAAACAAAACAGAGTATCTTATATATTGAGATACTGATCTGAAAATTCATCAACAAATACTGAAGAAGAGTTCTTAACTCCATCCTTGACTCAAATTTTTTTCAACACAAGGATCTGAAAATTAATGAATGATGTTATGGACTAAACCATGCCATGAATGAGTGTTTGTATTTTTTTCTATTACACTTACAACAATGAATCTGAGAACATCTCAAACATTAATTCATTTATTCCCACAATATCCTCACAAACTAACATTCTCATTTCACAGAGAGCACAGAGAAACACCATCCACCCACAATCAGATGGGGATCTGGTAATAGAGCAAGGACTGAAGACTGCTTTGGGTAGAAGATCCAGTTGGTGCAAGTCCTAACATGTCTTTTCCTCCTTTTTCATACAATTAACCACAATCAGCCATCTAAAACTTCCATTTAGTGAAACCATTTACTATAGAGCAA
>NW_010190568.1:0-8435 GCF_000695765.1 Mesitornis unicolor | reverse complement strand
TGCTGAACCCACTGTAGCGTGAATTTGCACTGAAGGAGTGAGAGACAGAGGCAGATACAGCTGCAAATATGTAGGAATGGGAAGGGTTGAGGGAGGAAATACAGCACAAGCCTGAAGCAGTTATGTACCTGGAAAAGTGTCTTGAATGGTGCTAACAGGGCCAACTCTGAATCCTTGAACTGCAGTTGTGGGTAACACGCTGGTATATCACTCTCAGAGGACAAGGATAAGGAAGGTTACCCTTTGATCACTGAAATCCAAGTATTGTGCCTCACTGGGTTTGCCCTCTGGCAAGGTATGTTAGGGTATTTTAACTTCCACTTCCAGTCAGTTGCATTTAAAGCAAGTTGAGGACATGGAGTACTTCACAGAAGATACTCAAGACTGTGTATCATTGAATCCTGAACTATAAGTCATAAATTTATACAAAAATAGTATGAATTAAGCACAGAATGATCGAAAAGGGTAGATACATTGTCATCATAGTCTTTCCATGATTGTGTCATGTTGAGTCACTCTTAACCCTAAATATAGTTTGCCATTGTAATTTTCTTTGTAATCTTTTCCTTTATACCCTAGCATGTTTTAAGCACATAAGACAACGTTATTGAAATGAAAGACTTAAAGTGACAAGAGTGGTCTTTTTCTGCTACTGTTCAGATTCATCCTTCATGCTAAGCAATTTGGAAAATTCACTTAATATTAGCATTTTTCAGATCCTGGGCAGATTCTGATTGGACACTAGAGGAAAATGGTTCACGATGAGAACAATCAGCCACTGGAATAATCTTCCCAGGGAAGTGATGGAGTCCTCAACATTGGACACTTTTAAGATTCAGTGGGACAGGGTGCTGGGCTACCTTGTCTAGACCAGATGATCCTTGATGTCCTTTCCAACCTGGTATTCTACAATCCAAGAATTTTAGAAAGATTAAATCTATAAAAAGGGATTCTTTTGAAAGTGATTCATATACAGGTACTAGTTTAAAATGCCCTTCTTTTCGATGGATTATTTTGTCTGACATTCTTCCATACTAACTAGCTCTCAGTTATTTTTAAGTTCATCTTCCCCAGTATAAAAAGATATTACTTTGGTGCGTGACTTACTTGCCAGGTCCAATAATATTTACAGAAACCTGGCTTTTTTAAAATTATTTTTTATGTATTTAACTGATCCTTGGATTTTTGTTAGGATTTAAAAAAAAAAACAAACATCAAACAACAATCTTTTAAACAGCCTGTTTTCATTTTATGGACCTGGTAATTCTGTATGACTAAACTTATCCCTTCTCATTGTTTTTGCAGACCTTTGTCTTTGCTGTATTTTGTAGGGAAGAGCCGAAAAATCACCTTCCAACTGTTTTGCTTTTTGTTTTGCATATTGGCTTTTTGTTTCTTTGGTTGGTTGGTTGGTTGGTTTTTTTAACCTGGGAAATTGCAGGTAGAAATAGCCTTGATAATACAAGCCTGCCCATCTAGTGCAAATAGTAGAACGTATAGTGGTGCATCCTGCCAAAATTCTGGAGCAGCTCTGCAGTCAGGTATGATTCACTAGGGTGTACAAGTTCTGACAGCCCTGCTAGGCTCAAACTCATTCCAAAAAGCAGAATTTGGTGGTTTCTATACTCTTCTCCATTCCATTTTCCACAAAGAACTAGTCATTTGGATGCACTGTTTGGTTAGTTGTATGTGTAGGCACAGTGCCACACATAGATGCTAAAGAGAGAGTGCAGAGAGATGCAGAACTCAACCCTGGTCCTGTACAGACAGTACTGACCTGGATCTCCTCTATTCCTACAGGAGATGAGCTAGCACATAGATGTCTCTGAACTATATTCCCTATACCCCTCAGTTCCAGAATTATGAAGCAGAACTATCCAAGGCACACAAATAAGAGACATTGAGAAGTTGTCACAATGAAGTAAAATGTTATAACAAGCAACCTCTGTAACAACCGTGAGGTTATTAACACCAACCCTGAGCTCTCACTCATCTGGGGGTGGTTTGAGATAATATCTTTGCTGGATCAAAACTAGCTCCTTCAGAAGGACATTTCTATTGATTTCATAGTTACAGTTAATTCACAACCAGAAAGGATGCAGACAATAACTGAGTACGCTGTTACAAACTCACTCTTATTAAAAGAAAGTATCTCATTAGGATGTATTTCCTCAGTCTGCTATTCATTTTTATTAAGAGAAAGTTTTGAACTTTAAACCCTATGTCTTTTCCCTTCTGCTTACAATAGTAATTGAATATATAGAACACAGAGTAGTTCATCTTCCATCCTTCATCTTAAATGTGTTTTACTTAATGATGACAGTGATATCAATTTATTTGTGTCCAGAAGCTTTAAACCTAGCCTCCCACAATAGTTGCACAATATTGACTGAGAGAGGTTGGATCAAATGATTCTAGAAATTGAGCAGCTCCAAACTTTTAAGAGCTACTTTTAAGCAAGAACTGTCCCTATCATGCTTTTAAACTGCTAACAACAGAAAGCCCTGACATCCTTCTGTCAACATTTTCCTGAACCACAAATTGCTCATGCATTAGAAATTCACTTGAAATGGCATAGAAAGGCTGTGAAGTAAATGTATTTCTGAAGCCTGGGTCTGCAAGCCAGTGTAATTTCAGAAAACACCATACAGGCTGAAAAGACAGCAGATGCAAGGACTGAATTTAACTATAGATGATAACTCAATTTATTTTCTCTGTAGTCTAGTAACTCAATAAGTCTTTAATGGTTTCATAAATAAACAGATGGATGCCATCAAATGCCACAGAATGATAAATCTGATTGGTTTCTGTGTAATTTTGGATAGCTTTATCCCAAAAATAGACAGTAGAAGCATCTTACACCATAAGTGTGATAAAATAAATGTGGGAAGGTAGATTATGGGCAATTGCATTGTCCCAGTGAAAAATTAAACTTTCCATGATGGTATAAGTAAGAATCATGACAGGTCTCAATATAAATGCTTTAGTGATAAATTTGAACAGATTTGACTTCTGTTGGTAAAAAAGGTGCTTCTTTTCAAGGAATTCAAAGTTACAGGAAGGAGGAGTAGGTGATGAGACCCCTGCTGAAAGATTTAAATCATATATAACTTTATCTTTGAAAGGTTTATGGTTCTAATTTAACTGTAAGCCATCTGCTTCACCTAGTATGTGTTGACTGAATATAAAACCAGACCACCAATTTCAAATAGGAAGGACACTTATCATCCATTGTGTCACTTGCACAGGGATTTGTTCACTTTACCTAATTTTGCAGCTCTAACTGGACATCTGTTGAGTCCTCAAAGTTTAACAGTACAAAATTAAAATAATCTGCTTGGTTTTCAGGAGGAACACGGCTGAATAAGATGCTCCATTAAGGTGAAGCTGTACATTTATATGGGCTGAATGCAGACAAGAGAGATGCCATTACTGCATATTTTCTATGTAAGAAACACTGTGTCTTTGAGTCAATATCAAAAGAGTAGAACAAAACACTGCTCAATAGCATTAACTGATCACCAATGTTTCCATTTGTGTAAAATAAATCATAGTTGTGAAAGATCTCTTTTCCACAAGATTTCTATTTAAAAAGACGTAAGTATCATATAACCTCTCTCAGCAAAATTCTCAAGTGAGAACTTCACATAATTTTTAGTTGCCTTTATAGCTTTTTGGAGATTTTGTTTTGTTTTGTTTTCTTTCCTTTGTTGACATATGTATAGTTCATGTCATAAGAAGAAAAGCACACTACAATTTCTTTCAACTATGGACAGCTTAGCCTTGCAGAATGCCTAAGGGTCTGTCTGAGAGACAATCAAATCTCAAGACCTAATTTTACAGAACATTTTCTTCTTCCTATTCATGAATTACTTTTCTTTGTACATCCATGCACAATTTTGCTCCAACTTTCCAAACCCTACTAATCCTGTGGCTTTCTACAGGAACAAAACATCACATTCAGTAATACAAATATAGGATTTCACAGCCTAAAAAAGAAAATAAGACCAAACTGCAAACTACCACTTTGTTTAGAGGAAGTGATTATGGTAAAGAAATTAGAATTGTGAGTCAGAAGGAGCCCAAATATTAAGGCACAACAGCTCCCCACCCCTCCATGCGGAGCCCATTCTGGGAGCCCAAGGCTGTCCCTGCCATTTGACAAGGTAGGGAGCACAAAGTCCTGGTACCATAAATCTTGCCCAGATCCTCCAAATCACTGCTAGAAATTTGTCCCTTTCTACATCAACAGAAGAGCACATTGTGCAAGGTTACTGCTGACTTGCAATACATTCATCAAGAAAAATTCTTGACTCTTCCCTGACTTCCAACAAGTACATTAGGACTATGCCATATGGAAGCCAACAAACTTTTAAAGGAAGGAGGCTATGCTCATTTTTTAAAATTTAAAAGCCTATGAAAATTGATAAAAAGCATCAAGCAACAAAGGAGGCTGTGTTTCAGAGGTAAAGAAGTGTAAGAGTGAAATAAGAACTGCAGAAAATCAAGCTGAGTTTGACCTTGCAAAGATTTATTAAAGCAAGCATCTAAAAATTTTCACTGTATAAGTAAATTAGTACTGGGTATGTGTGGCAAGGTTTTGGTAGTGGGGGGGCTACAGAGGTGGTTTCTGTGAGAAGCTGCTAGAAGCTTCCCCTATATCCAACAGATCCAATGTCAGCCAGCTCCAAGATGGACCTGCTGTTGGCCAAGGCTGAGCCAGTCAGTGGTTGTGGTAGCACCTTCGTGATAACATATTAAGGAAGGGGAAAAAGTTACTGCACAACAGCAAACAGCAGTGGAAAGAGGAGCAAGATCTGAGAAGCAACTCTGCAGACACCAACATCAGCGAAGGAGGGAGAGGAGGTGCTCCAGGTGCCACAGCAGAGATTCCTCTGCAGCCTGTGGTGAAGACCATGATGAGGCATGCTGTCCCACTGCAGCCCACAGAGGTTAATAGTGGAGCAGATATCAATCTGCAGCCTGTGGAGGACCCCACGTTGGAGCAGGTGGATGCGCCCAAAGGAGGCTGTGATTCTATGGAAAGCCCACGCTGGATCAAGCTCCTGGCAGGACCTGTGGACCCATGGAGAGAGGAGTCCATGCTGGAGCAGTTCATGAACTGTAGCCAGTGGGAAAGTGGAGAAGTTTATGGAAGACTGACTCCCATGAGAGAGACTCCACACTGGAGCAGAGGAAGAGTGTGAGGATTCCTCCACCAGAGGAAGGAGCAGCAGAAACAATGCGTGATGAACTGACCTCGATGGCCATTCTCTGTCTCCCTGTGCTGCTGGTGTGGAGGAGGTAGAGAAATCGGGAGTGAAGTTGAGCCCAAGAAGAAGGGAGGATGGAGGGGAAGGTATTTTTAAGATTTTGTTTCATTTCCCATTATCCTACTTTGATTTGATTGGCAATTAACAAAATTATCTTTTCCTCAAGTCATCTGTTTTGCCCATGATGGTACTTGGTGAGTGATCTTCCTGTTCTTATTTCAACCCATGAGCCTTTCGTTCTATTTTCCCTACCCTGTCTAGCTGGGGAGGAGCAGTGATAGAGCGGCTTTAGTTGGCACCTCACATCCAGCTAGGGTCAACCCACCACAACCGAAAAAAAGTGTCACCACTACGTAGAAAGAATGAGATGGAGACTGAGTATTTTCTAGATATTGTCTCAGAGCTGAATTATTTGATGGTTTTCAAGGCAGGAAATAATGTTTATCAAAGAAGGTACCACCAACACGGAAAATGGAATGAGCATATGGAAATAGAAACAACAGAATTTTTATGCATTGATGTTAGGGTAATCAGAACACTAGTTCTGTAAGAATACAAGGAAACAAAGGCTGGTAACAGGGAATAATCTGTCACATCAAATGCAGTGGCATACAAACTAAGAACAGTAAGTGTTGTTCATTCCATAATAAAAAATACTAAAAATTGTCTAGATTCAAGGAAGAAAAATTATTCAGTTCTTTACTGATCTGTTAATCAGGCTAAGCTATATGATGCTGGACAAAAGAGAATTAAAGGTAGGTAAATTGAAAATGGGTCAAACATATCATGAAAGATTGTGCCAGACCAACCAATAAGTTAACTGATTTTCTGGCTAAGGACACACAGAAAATCACCTCAATTTCTGAAAGATATCTTATACTGTGGGGAAATTATCAAAAGACACAAAAGATGAGAGATTAGTACAGGAGCTATGAAGAGCAGACAATTGCATGAAGGAGAGAAAACAAAAAGTAGTTCTGAAGAGGAAGAAAGTGGCACCTGAAGGTATAGCATGGCAACATGAATCAATCTTTTGACCAGTCCTTTTTAATATTTTCATTCAAGAGCTTGACATATAAGTAGGAGTATGCTACTGAAATTAAATCATGACAAACAGTGACATGTATCATCAGTATAGAGAAGGAGTAGAATATAAACCAGAAAGAGATGCATGACCTCAAGAACTTGAGGAATACAAATGTACTCAGATTCAACAGTACAAAACTCAAAGCTATGTAGTTTGATAACAAGAAGAAACTTATACCATAGAAGTTCACTCCTTGAGAAAGAGAACAAGGTCAGGGATGTAAGAAGTTGGCCACAGAAGGACTGAATTGTAAGAGTAATTTAAAAGTTAAATGGGATAAAGTAAGGAAATGCTAGTGCCATTGGGCAAGGCCAGATGGGACTTCACATGGCACTCCAAGAACAACCTGGCCATGTAAGGTAAAAAAAGCTGAACTGAAGCTGAAATTGGAATAGTGCTATAAAGGTGTTCAGAAGACTGAAGAACAAGTTTAAAACAGACCTCATTTGCCTTAGCCTGGCAAAACGAAGGTGGAAGAGAGATATGATTGCTGTGTTAAAACATCGTGGGTGATGGATGTCAGGATGAAAGTAGTACTCCTGAGTACTTCAGTTGATGGTCAGCAGCCAGGTATGGCTGAAGGATGAGGGTTTTTTTCCAGGTTTTTTTCCAGGTTCAGTTTGAAGGTTTGCATTCTAGTGATTCTTTTCACAGCCAGAAGCTTATGATCATGAGTATCCATGTATCATATTGTCATAATGAATGGGAAGAGGAAATCACCAAATTGCCATCAGGATGCAACCTGAAAATGGCTCAGCCAACCCCCTCAGAACAGTGGAGGCCATGTACATGATGGTACTTTCATTTCATAATGTTCAAAACATTTACAGCCTTGTCAGATATTGTTTCAGTTCCCTTTATGCAATCAAAGCTGCAAATCTCCCAAAGGAAAATTTAAAAATCCTATTTCTGATACTCTGAAGCAACAGTGACAGTTTTGATTTGAACAATGAATAACTAGTTGTCAAAGAAATGTTCATGGTATTTAACAGTTTTTATTAATATTTCTCATTTTACTGAGTCCCTCTAGGGCAGGAAATCCAGTGATAAAGTCGTAAAACAACCATCTCTACCTCCTCTATAGTCCTCTTTTTTCACTTATTTTTTTTCAGTTGATAACTCATGCACTTATCAGTTTTTACTGTGCAATCAATAAGTTATTTTTGCCATGATTTGTGGAAGACACATTGCTAACATTATACTGCATGCTCTTCATATTAAAGTCCCATATATATTTCAAATAAATTCTTCAGAATATAAAGGAATCAAGGTTCTATGGCTAGAATGATGTAAAAACTAATTCATAACAGAACCACCTAAAACATTTTAAAAGACCAGACAAAATCAATACCCACCTCATTCTTCATCACTTACAAAGCTTACTATACTAAGAACCTCAGCTCTTTTCAGGTAGACTTTACCCTGCAGGTTGCAAAAATAAATGCTTGGGTTTGGGCTGGAGGAGGGGTGGTGGTGGCTACTAGGTCTTATTATATACTTTGTTTTTGCTATTGCCATAAATATTTTTTAAGTAATCATCAGCACCATCTGCCACTTACCACTGTGTTCTTTTCACAGTGTCAATACTATAAACACAGTCTGCTCCCTCATTTGATGCAGTGCAGAAGAATGGAATTAAGCAGAAAACAGTCACTCCAAAAATAGACCTTACTATTTAAAAGAAAGCAACTCCTTCAGTAAAATTATCTTCAGAATAGATGATTTCAGTTTCCACCAAGCCTTAAGGAGCTATTTTGCTAAGCATCTCCTATTAACTAAAAAGAAATATTTTACATCTTTTGAGACCATGGCACTTGACAAACCAGCCTCCCAGTGTCAGTAAGTTGAAGCTATCACTTAATATATTAATTAGGACTTTAGTTTTAGCTATAGTCATTGAACGCTTACAAAGACCACTTTGATTTTCTCACACAGTTTTAACTTTTTCTACTGTTTGAGCATATAATTGGCAGCATATTGGTAACTAATATGGAGTATCCCTCAATGCAATTACCAATATGCATAACGTACCAGTTATTAGTATATTAGTATCTTCCTATTTCTACCTCTGCCTC
>NW_010190567.1:0-3622 GCF_000695765.1 Mesitornis unicolor | reverse complement strand
TTTCCCTTGTTATATTTCATTAAATTAAATTAAATTTTGAAGGCCAGATACACTGAAAATCAACAATTAAAGAAGTTTTTGTTACTTTTTTGCACATTAATCCTTCCATTTGATTGTTAACTTACAAAGTATATCCATAGTGTCATGCCTCTACCAACAGTTTAAAAAAATTAAGAATTATATTATAATGTCCTTCCACTTTGTTGAGCAAGGGCAAATGATCTTAGGAACATATTCTGCTATCACTTATCTTTACTGTTACAAAATTATTTGAAATTTCAAAAGTGACACAAGGAACTGTTTCTCATTTACCTTCTCAAATTCCTTCTTACTGTTGCCTTGGTCTGACCCACGTACCTTTTGAAATACACAAAACCCTTCAATTCACTTTCATATATTTTGCTTAAACATTAGGATATATATGGACTTCAGTGCCTGAAAATGTGTTGTGCCCTCTGCAAGCTTCCTTTACACTGTCAGAGAGCAGTTGGCCCAATGCGTCACAGCGGTGCTAAGTAATCAAGATGGAGTGCGCTGACCTGCTGCCTTGTTCCCTATTACGGAAGCCACACAAATACAAATAAATTAGTCAGTAACTGAAAGTTTGGATGTGTAATTTTGGAACCTCTTCCCTGGATTAGTAAGTTTGAATGAGTGTGGGGTTGGCAGGGCTGTATCTCCAACATATTTAGGAGCTAGGGACCATCAAAAGAACCTAGTTTACCCTTTGCAGTGGTAACAAGGACTGTCATGCACATCTGGTTTGCAAGCACTCTGTGTTTGTACACCATAACTGTAAGTGAAGAAATTCTGCTTTCATGTATATTTACATGAGAATATTAAAAGAAAAAACAGAGATTAGAATAGCCAAATGATTTAAAATTATTCCCAGCGAGACTACAAGATTCCTGGAAATTATTTAACTCTGCTTAAAGAGAATTTTAAAAAGATGATATCTTTTAAAAAAAAAATCAATTACTATGTCTTTATCCTGGATAATAAAATCTGAGAAAAGACAACCAGGCTAAGAATATCCTGAATAGACAGAGCTTTTCCTATGTCTACTGACTTGCATTCAGCAGCATTAGGTTCTTTGACTATTGAAGACTACCTGAAATTTAACATTTTTAGTAGGCAAAAGTTATACTAGAATTCATGTAAATATCAAATCTTCATGACCCTGAACATGTAAATACACAAAATTTAAGCAGCTATTTTATCTTATATAGCTGCAATCAAATATTAAATGCATACAACTATTTTTAAATTTTCTTACTGACAAGAATTTGTATAATTTTTCTCAAAGATACCTGTAATGATTGTAAGTTTCAGATACCATTCAAAATAAAAAATGTGGTAATTTAATTAATTTTCTTACAGAGAGTGCATTGTGGTTTGATGATTAATTTAAAATAGTGTTATTGAACTCATAGAGGCTTTAGCTAACGTATTGATTTAGAGGGCTAAGTAGGTTATTTTTCACTCTGAATGGATTCATGTAACTGTTAAGTTGTAAACAGAAGCTAAAGCAGATTAGTGTCAAATAATATATTATCACATGAAATTAATACCTTTCAGGCAAACTTCAGCTCTAGCACAAGATATTATTTTACTTTTAAAATGCAATGTTTTTAATGTATTGTGGCCTTCATGGAGTAAATGGCTAACTTGTTTTACTTCATATGCTTGTCAATTAATATATTCTGGAAAAAAACTTATTTGCATTTGAGATTTATAGCAATATTTTAAGATGGAAATACACCAAGTTAAAATGAATTACGCAAATGTTTCTTTATGAAGACAAGCTCTATATAATATTATTTACTATTACTATTTGCAGAACTATTTGGGATATTATTCTTGTCATATAACTTTTCTAATATTCCATATAGGAATCATCGGGTATTTATATATTTCAAAACATTGGCCAGTTGAAGAGTGTGATAATTCAGTAGCTTTTGGAAGCAGTATTAGCTCACTGAGTCTTAATCCAAATTTACAAGGGAAAGTTTCCCCTACTAGTGAAGTTACAGATCTTGTAAAGGGCAATTTCAGTTAGAATAAAACTAGGGTCTGGATTGTAAAAAAAGCTTAACGCAAAATATGAGATTCATTAGCTAGACATTACTGTGCATTTAAAAATAATACAACAAAAAAATTTCATGTTTTGTGTATCAGAAAAGTTCATGCGAAGGAGGAAATAATTCCTTTAGGTAAAACAGTAAAATCTGAAGATTTAGATAGACTGACATCACCACCAGAAATACTAGCAGAAAACTAGCTTTCTGTACTTTCTGTACTATATAATGGTTCCTCTAAGCACATGGAGCAGTAGCAGCTCCAAGAATGCAAAGGAACTTTACAAGTAAAGCTAATAAATTTATTCTAAAACCTATGAATATGGCAGTGTATGAATTACTACAAAAACTGTAATTTGAGTGTGATCTTTTAAGCCTCCAAATGAATAAAAAAGTAAACTTATATAGTGCTTTCAAAGATAACACAAGACCTCATTTCTCCTTTAAAACTGTCCTAATTTTGTACAAATATACTAATGTTTACCTACAAATATTTAATTATTGTTGTAGCTTTCACTTTGCTTGTATATGCTATACCAATTTCAGTAGATATATTTTACCAAAGACAACAAGTAATTTTTTTCAAGTGATTTAATATATCGAAGAAGAATATGTTTAGTTTGATCTGATTTCATTAGTAATGCAACAGAGTAATAGAATAATTTACCAGTGAGTAGCTTATTACACAAGTGTAATTGTTCCCTCAGTAAATTTACAGATGACACCAAACTGGGTGGGAGTGTTGATCTGCTTGAGGGTAGGAAGGCTCTACAGAGGCATCTGGACAGGCTGGATCACAGAATCACAGAATCACACAATCTCAGGAGTTGGAAGGGACCTCGAAAGATCATCCAGTCCAACCCCCCTGCCAGAGCAGGATCACCTAAACTAGGTCACACAGGAACGCATCCAGGTTGGCCTTGAATGTGTCCAGAGAAGGAGATTCCACAACCTCTCTGGGCAGCCTGTTCCAGTGTTCTGTAACACTCACAGTAAAAAAGCTTTTCCTCATGTTCACATGGAACCTCCTATGTTCCAGCTTGCACCCATTGCCCCTTGTTCTGTCATTGGACATCACAGAGCAGAGCCTGGGTCCTTCCTCCTGACACTCACCCTTTACAAATTCATAAACATTAATGAGGTCACCCCTCATTGATTGGCCAAGGTGAATTATATGAGGTTTAACAAGGCCAAGTGCCAGGTCCTGCACTTGGGTCACAGCCCCATCCAACAATACAGGCTGGAGAGCTGCTTGGAGGAGAAGGACCTGGGAGTGCTGGTTGACAGACAACTGAATGAGCCAGCAGTGTGCCCAGGTGGCCAAGAAGGCCATGACTCGCAAGATGGTCCTTCTCAAGCAAAACTGTCAGAGGATGATGATGAACCAGACAGCACAGTGCAAGTTGATGAAGATAAAGGAGAAGGTCTTTCTAAAACAGAGACAACACTGGATAAGACAAGGTAAAAAAACAAGGTAAGAAGTTGGGATCCCTGTCAAGAAATTCCGGCATTAACAAGGCAATTGGGGACAAGCAAGGAGCTCT
>NW_010190566.1:0-1574 GCF_000695765.1 Mesitornis unicolor | reverse complement strand
TTTGTGATTTGCTGCAGAGATGACTTTGCAGCTCTGATTTTCAGCTCCTTTTGCAGCGCCAGTTGCAGCTGCATTCACAGCTGCATTTGTGATTCGCTGCAGAGGTGACTTTGCAGAGGAATTTGCAGCTTCATTTGCCAATGCATTTGCATTTTGGCTCCCAGATGCACTTACAGCTGCATTCACAGGGCCATTTGCAGCTCCATTTGCAGCTGCATTTGGCACTGGACCCACCGATGCAGGCAAAGATGGTACAGATGCACTTGCAGATGCATTCACAGCTCAGTTTGCAGCTGCGTTTGTAATTTGGCTCAGAAATGCGTTTTAAGCTGCATCTGCAGATGAATTTGCAGCTCAATTTGCAGCTGCAGTTGAAGTTGGACTCACAGCTGCATTTTCAGCTCCATTTCCAGCTCCAGTTGCAGCTGCATTCACAGCTGCATTTGTGATTCACTGCAGAGATGACTTTGCAGAGGAATTTGCAGCTCCATCTGCTGATGCATTTGGAGTTTGGCTCCCAGCTGCATTTTCAGCTGCATTTCCAGGGCCATTTGCAGCTCAGTTTGCAGCTGCATTTGGCACTGACCCACAGATGCAGTTCCGATGCACTTAGAGGTGCATTCACAGCTCAGTTTGCAGCCGCATTCGCAGCTCCCGGCCCCGCTCGTGGTTTCAGCCCCGGTCGCAGTCACCGTTTTGGGTCTTTTCTGCTCCCATTTGGGGTTTTGGGGCCCAGCTGTGGGGTTTGGGCTCTGATCTGGGGGCTTTAGCCCCAGTTTTGGGGTTTTGTGGGCATTTTAGCCCCTATTTTGTGGGTTTTAAGCTGAGCTGCGGGGTTTTTGACCCCAAATTTGCGGGTTTGGGGCCCGCTTTTGGGGTTTTGGGTCCAGTTTTGGGGGTTTGGCCCCAGTTTTGGGTTTTTTGGGTCCAGTTTCGGTTTTTTTGGCCCCAGTTTTGGGCATTTTGGGTCCAGTTTTCAGTTTTTTGGGTCCAGTTTTGGGGGTTTGGCCCCAGTTTTGGGTTTTTTGGGTCCAGTTTTGGGTTTTTTGGGTCCAGTTTTGGTTTTTTTGGCCCCAGTTTTGATTTTTTTGGGTCCAGTTTCGGGGGTTTTGGGTCCAGTTTTAAGGGGTTTGGCCCCAGTTTTGGGTTTTTTGGGTCCAGTTTTGGGGGTTTTGGGTCCAGTTTTGAGCTTTTTGGGTCCAGTTTTGGGGGTTTTGGCCCCAGTTTTGGGTTTTTTGGGTCCAGTTTTAAGGGATTTGGCCCCAGTTTTGGTTTTTTTGAGTCCAGTTCTGGTTTTTTTGGTCCAATTTTGGGGGGTTTGGCCCCAGTTTTGGGTTTTTTGGGTCCACTTTTGGGTTTTTTGGGTCCAGTTTGGGGGTTTTAGGCCCAGTTCGAGGGGGTTTGCGCCCAATTTTGGGGTATTTAGCCCAAATTCAGTGGGTCCTCAACCTGTGACCCCTGACCCCATCCTGTGACCTTTGACCCCACACGTCCCTGACTTCCCCCCCTTCCCAGGCCTCACCTGCCCACCCCAAAACCCCGATCCCCCTTGACCCTTCATGCCCCCGACCTCT
>NW_010190565.1:0-483 GCF_000695765.1 Mesitornis unicolor | reverse complement strand
TTTGTGTGAACAGATGCTTGGCTTTCCATCCGGTTGGTGTTTCTAGCAAGCTCCTTAGACGTGGAGTTGGACGCTGCTCTCAGCAGATACCCTGACCTCATGGTGACTGGCTGTTCTCTGCTTTTTCGTGTTTTAATTTTTCATGTGGAGTGGTCTTCTGCTCATGATGGTGCAGACTGGGAAAACTCCCATCAGGCAGGGAAACTGCTTCCTGCACAGCCTGCATAAGGCCTGTACCTTTTAGAAGGCATTTCTTCATTCTGTCTGGAGCATAGTGACATTTTTCCCTGTACCTTTGGCTTTACCAGGAATTATGGCAACATCCAGTTCACTGACTATGGTGTTTTATTCATAAGGAGACCCTGTGACTGCAGAGTAATCTTACCTCATGCAGACTGTGTTTTCAAGGTATTTTAATCAGTTAGCAATGCTTACCTCCCCTTCTCTATAAGCAGATAAAATGCGTACGTGAATAAAGCATTT
>NW_010190564.1:0-9875 GCF_000695765.1 Mesitornis unicolor | reverse complement strand
TCCCTCTGCAGAGCCTTCCTACCCTCAGCAGTTCAACACTGCCACTCAACCCAGTGTCATCTGCAAACTGACTGAGGGAAAACTTGCTGAGTATAAGAAAAAGTCACTCAAACACTGGTTTGAGATTCTTTAAGACAAAATCCTTGTTTGCTTGGCTTACTGGGGTAGTAAATAGTTTATCACCATCATTAAGTAGCTCTCTGTTCCATATCACTTTTCTGCTCAGGTAAGCTGCAGGAGAAGGGAATAGAGGAAAAGAGAGAGCGAAGGACATGGGAGGGAACTTGTGAACATGATTTTAAAATGCAAGACAAAAATCAACTGCAAACCAGATGTGCTTTAAGAGAAAGTGGTATCTAAATGTGATGGTCCCTTTAACAGAGATTCAGAACTGCAGCTGAAGGAATCCCTTGGAATAGCAGAATTTAACTGTGCAAGGGGTTTATGTGCACAAAGAAGGCAGCAGGCTTTACAAGTGCAGTAGATGGAGGTTAATACACTGGATAAATCAGTGGAGATCCAAGGCAATGTGCTGGAGAAACCATGACATCTACAAGAGGGTGTCTCGTTTTTAACACACAGCAGTGAATCGGGGTTTCTGGCTATTAATCCAGTCTTGTGTGCCCTGGGGCAAACTGCATAACCTGTATTTAAAATACATTGCTATTGCTTTAACCTGAGGGCTGGGGAGCAGAAAGCAGGATGCACAATGAAGTGTGATGTGTTTATTCCATGCAGCTGAACTCTGAGTAACCCCTGCGGTAGAAGGAGTTCCCCTGGCAGCCCAAGTGGGGAATTTGGCCGTTCTTCAGCTCTGCAGCTTTGTGTGTTTGCTTCAGTGACCGTTGGTGACGCAGACACAGAGATGTTGATGTTACAGGAGTAAAGATGTGTGAAAATGAGGAAGTTGTGCAATCGCACAGTTTTAATGTCTTCCATGTTGGAAAGAAGAAAACATGTTGACATTTTCAGTACAAGGAGCCTGTTTTGAAATCAAAAGATGCATTTCAGTTTATTGGAATGACCTAGAGAGTTTTCTTTTGAGACAGACGAAACACATATCTGTATTTCTAGATGGGGACTTGTCTTACTGAAGCTGGAAGCTAACACTTTGCCCAGTGCCCATTGCTAGCCTGCATTTTTCATCATGCGTGTCATGGAGTGAACTCTGCAATACATTAAAGAAAATGCCTTGAGATCAGAGCACATGAAAACACGAGCTCTAGGATCTGTGTCAGCAATTTGTCCAGCTATCAGGAGAGGTCTGTGCCCACCAGAGTCCACTTGGTGCTGTAGGAGCAGGAGAAGTTCCCAAAACACCGAGTCCTGGCTTCATCCCATGTTTGTCCTGCTGCCTTCTAAGCATAATTTGAATAAGTTACTGTACAAATGTAGGTAGCTGTAGAGAGGAGGCTTCCAGAGCACGATACCATCCAAATACACTGTGGCTAAGAAAGAATTTTGGGGTTTTTTTCCTTGGTGGTGGTGCTGATGTGTAGTGATGACAGCCTACTGCTATCAGTTCCCACTCATTTTAAACACAGGTACAGTGCACATTTGTTTTATATTGGTATGCAGCTTTTCCCACCCCCTTTTGGTGGTAACAGGTTTGCTGAGAAGACCACAGCCATGTGCCAGAAGTCCCCAGATGAGACGAGATTACCTTGAAGATAAGCTCCCATTTGGAGCTGTGTTGTCCTGATGTGTCAGCAAGTACAACCATATAGGTACTATCTAGTAATAAAATCTTTACAACACATCACATGAACTCTGGCGATAAAGGGGAGATGACGGTTGGGTTTTGGTCAGAAAAGTCCAAAAGAGTAGCAGTACTCAATATGTAGTACTGTAGTATATAGGATATATGTATGGATAATTAATGGATACTTAATAAGGCAACGTTGCAATAGGACTCCCATGGAGATACTCATTACATTAACACCAAACGAGTCCATTCTGAATTTATTATGAATGATTAGTCTGAATACCAAAGGAATTAATAATCATTAACCATTTACTATGGAAGGTTGCTGAATAATTGCCAGATGCATCTGTGTTAAGAAATTTCACGCTTTCCTGATCCGAATCATTAAGTGTAACTTTCTTTTCACTTAAAGGAGTTCCCACTTTTATTCGGAATCTGTACTCCTTGTTCAGTTGCATTCCAGCTCTAAAAGCACTTCAAAGAGAGTCTCAGCCTGGCTCTTCACTAAGGGAATGACTTTCCTTATCTCCCTTTTGTCTCGGAGTGTATCTGGCTCTAGACAGCACATCTGCAAGGTTAATAAACTTTAAAGCACGCTGGGAGACAGTCAAGGGCAGGGTGACTCCCACACGACAAGAAGAATGCGCAGGCGTTGTATTTATGACTTTGGGGCAGGTAAATTCTGAAAGTAAAGATATCCCAGGCCTTTGATTTGGTTCCTAAAAGCTTCCTCTGTTCATACCAGCATTTGAGGACCCGGCTGTTCTGCACATCAGGGGTAGCTGACTTGGGAGGCATCACTTCGAGCTTTTCCTTTGGTTATAAGCAGCCAGAAGAGCTTTACTTCTTTGACAACTTATGCAAACCGTCTACAACTGCCACACAGTTGCACCTCACATCATCCGTGGACCTTGCAGAATAAGGTTATGTCCTTAGTGCTGCTCTGTCTAAGCACACCCACCCCAATTTGTGTTTCTGGGACAGCCGAGTCCTCTCAGTGGGTTTCCCAAATGCCAGTCAGCCACAAATAGTATTTGCACATTAATGAAATTGTGTTGAAGTGTTAGCCCAACTGTAGATGATCTCCACTGAATTCAGGGGAGCCAGAATTTGGCCTCTCATCTATAATGTTTAATTTAATATGTATGAACCAGTCCTGTCTTATTGATTGCCAATATAGCAATGCAGATGTATTTGTGTTTAAGCAAAGGCTAAGACTGTATGATATGTCAGCGATGCCATAAACCAGCGCTCAGGAAAATCATCTTAATTTAGTGTCCCAAAGTGAAAAATATGAAGATAATTGCTTGTGTAAATACTGCTATAATGTTATATGTGGTATAAATATAAATGATACGTGTAATCAGCTCGATAAAAGTCACGTTATAACCAGCTCAGGGATGATGATGATGATGATGATGATGATGATGATGATTATTATTATCATTATTTACAGTTGGAGAATGAGAGGATGGAGACTCATGATGGAGATCCAGCTCTGGCCAACCCTGCCATGGCCTGACTGCAGTCCGAGGCTTGCCCAGGTGAGAGGGGCTCAGTGGGGGCTCAGTGGAGGCTCAGTGGGCGCTCAGTGGGCACTCAGTGGGCGCTCAGTGGTGGCCGTGGTGCCTGGCGTGCGGTCCCTGAGCGCTGGCCACCAGATGGCAGGCACAGCCTCTGCTGCAGTAATGCTCTTTTTGACCAACATGAGCATCTTTCTCCATGGAAAACGACAGTGCCAAATACGCTGAGGGTAACGGCCGCTTTCTGAAAGCTGTTTTCAGCTTTTTCGCCTCAAGTTTTTTTATTCTTTTGCCTTTCTCTGTTGTGATTCTCACCTTGTGCCAGGGAAATGCCTTTTATTTCTCCGCTGGTCTCAGTTATAGCTGCTAATTCAGTTGGATTTGAACCAAGTATAACACAACCAAGCGGGACTGTGCAGGCTCTACATTGTAGTAGTTGGGATGGATTAAATACACATAATGTATTCAAAATACATGTATACATAGACAGTTTTGTTTAAATTTATTCTTTTTTTACTGGATAATTCCCGAGTTCTCTGCACCGTTTAGTTCAATGGCCAGCTCACCCAGGATGAAGCTGTAGAGGTGTGCAAAAGCAGCATCACAGCTCTGAAGAGGCAGGAAAAACAGGACTATTTTAAGTGCAGAATGTAAGGTCATTACATGGATACTGGTTTTAGCTGAAACTGAAGAGATGGGGACTTAGCAATTGTGCAAGTGACCGAAACTTCAGTAAAGTACCAGGGCCTCCATCATTCTTTATTCTTGGAATAAACATTGTCCTTACTCAGAATTTGGAAGAGCACTGAATGAAATCCTTCGTTCTCCAACACGCTGTTGAATTTCATTGCATTTTACAACAAAAAAAGGCAGGAACGAAAATAAGAATTTCTTTCAGAATAAGTGAACAGAAACATGGGTGCAAATTTACAGCGCACACGAAAACTCCTCTGCGCAGACGGGTACAGATGATGTACCTGTGCAGCCAAGCAGAGCGAGCACATTTATAAACACCGAGTTTATAAATGCCTTACTTTTATTGCGTGGATGGGTGTTTGTAAGCTGCTCGTAGCGTACAACTCCTCGGAGGTGAATAAACTCCTACTTAGCGTGTAGCAAGAGCGACCCACCCAGTCACGTAGTAATTCATTGGTAATTTACTGTACTACACTCTGGCTCCATGCCCACCACCTTCCCACTGCGGGCAAGCTCTACGAATTGTATCGTTGTGTCGTTGTCAGCACTTTTATATCACATCACAAGCGAGCTATCGATATCATTTGATCTTTATAGAGAGAAAGGGAACATAAAAGCTCCAGTACTGTTCATCTAATCTGATTATCTTTTTCCTGTTTCACAGAACTGGGGGGTTTTCTTATCCAGTTTGATCTGTCTTCCAAGGTCCATGGGGTGATGCTATGCCAGTGGCGTTGTCCCCCAAGTTTCCTGTGAACAGAAGAGTTTATGGCTTGAGTTCATTTACCTTCTTGCCAGGGTTGTGCACATCTCTGCAGCACCAAGAGCCTTGCACCAGTCTTACTTGTCCCTACCAGTCCCTACCAGTCCAGCTGGGGCTGGACACCAGTTATCTTACATGGAGAGGGACTTGCTCAGCCACTTGTAAAGATTCTCACAGCTCATCCGTGGAGCAATTGTAAAACTCCCTGTTTGAAAGTAAATCAAAGAGGCTCTCCTTGTTTGCTTCTAAGGGCTTGCTTATTATAAGAAAGTTCACATTAACATCCCATCCTGTGCACACTGGGTTAATATCTGGACTTAGGATTTCTTATGGCCACATCATCCATTCACTGTATCATAAGCTCGGATAGGTCACTTTTTCTCAGTTTCAGCTCAATGATACTTTAAATGTTTTAATCAAATCTGTCTGACTGAAATTACTACTGTTTTTGCCTCTATTAATGGCATAGAGTTTACACTGTTGTAGCTGAATTGATATCTACTTAGCTTTACTACAGCAGTAAGAACTGAGGCTTCTATGCACATGCAATCACTCTGTTGTTTTCCATGCTAATGCTGCTTTTCTTTATAAGGATAGGGCCTAAACATCTGTGTCCAGCTGATAAAGTTTGCTTCGCTGCTTTTCTTTATAAGGATAGGGCCTAAACGTCTGGGTCCAGCTGATAAAGTTTGCTTTTCAGTTGTCTGCTCCTGCACAATTGGTTGAGTCCAGCAGTCTTGGGATTAAGCTGAAGGAGTTTTAATTTGAATTAAAGCATTGACTATGGTTGCAGGACAGTCAGAATCATTTTACAGATGCTTAAATCAAAAGTGCAAAGGAAATGCTGGCAGCAAAACAAGTTTCTCCATTTCTTCCTGCAATCTTTATGTATTTGTAGCTGACAGAGAAACCCCCAGTTTTGTGTTTTCCTCCCACACCGCTGTGTTTTGAATGTTAATCACAAGACAGAGAATGCTCACAGAGGGAAGGTATATGGCTCTCTGCTGTTTCAACTGCGGAGACATCCTTTCAATTGCGTGCAGACAGCAGATGGTGTGGCTTTTGTAGCGTCAGGAGCTCCAACACAACATAGCCAGCCCCTGCACAGCGTGGGACATTTTTAGTAAATATGGGGAGAGCGAAGGGTTAGGGGTGGGGAGGCAGTCATTCCTGGGACATTTGTTCCATTTATATGTCACAAATCCACAGTGATGTTGTTATGCTTCGCTCTTGGTCATTTTCTGCATCTGTTCTAGCAAACTGCTCTCCTGCCAGGAACATAGACCCAGAGAAACAGTTTTGAAAGGACTGTTCAAACTTCAAAATCCACCTCTCCATTTGAAAGTCGGATGTTTTCTTTCATAAGAAGATGCAAGGTTTTGAAGTTACTTTCTCCCAGACTTCAGAAGGGGAAGTGGGTAACAAATTCCCAGCTAATAAACATGAGGTAAGATCTTCTCCAGTCTGCAGGTAAAAGCTGCCACAAAACTGACCCTGAATTTTCTGAAGCTTTTTCTGGTCAGAAAGTTCTTTTCCATTAGAAATCCCCTTCTCGCCCCATGAGGCTGTTCACCCATCAGTCTGGATGGGTTATTCTGGAATCCCTCTCAGTTTTCCCCGGAAGGAAAAGTTTGGAAACTGCAAACATTTTCCTAAATCAGGAAATATATTCCTATTCAAACCTCACATGCCCTGCGTATTCTGTAAGTGGTTTCAAGGCTATGTAACTTAGGAACAGCAGAGGCTTTGCATGAAAGCAAACAGCTTAGTAAAGAAAATACACAATTAATACAAATCGGAGTGGATTTTTTTCACAGAGTTACAACATACACTGATAAGAGGCACAATTTTATATATATACACACACACGTATATACACACACACAGACTTTTAGAAAACCAAAAGATAATGGATTTTCTGTTCTTCCCCAATTTATTATTTTATAACATAAAATAAAATTCCAATCTATAACTCAGTTTTCACATAAATCCTAGGATTTTTGTTCAGATTAAAACATGTTAGTGGGGCTATGCCAACACACAGCCACTGCTGCATGTATTCTAAGTCACCCAGCAGACTCCCTGACTTGTAACACATGGTTAGCTTACGTAAATCAGAGGTCTGCTTTTCCAAAATAAGTATCTTTTTTTGTACTTTATGCAAACATTTGCTGAGCAATACAAAGCCCTGTTTGTCTCTTGATATTTAATCAGGTATGGGAACATGGTGCCATGGACCAATCTAATATTTCAGAATTCTTTCTTCTGTGTGGAGATAAAGTCTGATATAAAGAGAAGAGAAGGCTGAGGGGAGACCTCATCCCCACCTACAACTGCCTCAAGGGAGGTTGTAGAGAGGTGGGTGCTGGGCTCTTCTCCCAGGTGATGGGGGATAGAACAAGGGGAAACGGCACCAAGCTGTGCCAAGGGAGGTTCAGGTCAGAGATAAGGAGGAAGTTCTTTACTGAGAGGGTTGTCAGAAGCTGGAACAGGCTGCCCAGGGAGGTGGTGGAGTCACCATCCCTGGATGTGTTTAAAGAGCGGGTAGATGAGGTACTTAGGGATATGGTTTAGGGGGTAGACAGGAGCGGTTGGACGTGATGATCTCAGAGGGCTTTTCCAACCGAGTGATTCTGTAATTCTGTGATGTGCAGGTGCAGTAATTTACCCAGAATCTTACCAGATTTTCTCAGGAATCTGCACAGCTTGTTTCTTATTTTCATTCAAAGAAAAATTCAGACATTCAAAACCCACCTGGACGCCTTCCTATGTAACCTCATCTGGGTGTTCCTGCTCTGGCAGGGGGATTGGACTGGATGAGCTTTTGAGGTCCCTTCCAATCCCTAACATTCTGTGATTCTGTGATATTTTAACTAATAGAGGGTATACTTTCAGACAGAGCAAAGCTGTGGTATCAGGACACCGCTTTGAAGCTGTTTTCTCCATGTTTCATCATAACATATTTTACCATTATTCCATCCTGAACGCAAATATCAGTGGAATCTTGGAAGAAAAAACCCATCACTTTGTTTAAATACCCACTAAAATTGAAACCCGAGCTTTTGTCCTTGATTTCTGCTGATCTCCAGGTTGTTGTCAAGGATGTATGATTGAATTACAACCTTGATTTTTCACACAGGTCAACGGCATCCATGCTGGTGACTCACAGAGATCGTAAACGCGTACTTCCGAGGGGTGTGGGTGTAGGTGGGCCGAACAGCTTGGTTTATAAAAAGGAGGGCCTCATGCCATCTGCACTTACCCGTTCCTCTGCATCCCAGCTGCTGCTCTGCTTTCCCAGCCGCATCACCAGGGCAACATGGCATTCGCGGGCAAATACGAATTTGAAGGCGATGAGAACTACGATGACTTTGTGAAGAAAATTGGTAAGCGTGTCTTGGGCTGTAAGCCTTGAAGGTTATAAATTAATTTAAAATACTTCTTGTTTTTTTTTTTAAAGGGGGTTTTACTGAAATGTGCCGAGATCAACAGGGGCTAAGAGTGGTGGGAGTGCTCTGCACCTCAGCAGGGAGATTCAGGTTTTGTTCTTGTAGGAATCACTGTCAGCCACAGGAAATAATCCTGTTCAGTTCCTCCTCAGTGGCAGCAGAATGAAGGGCCAGGATGTTTGCAGTATAATGATCATGAAAGTCACTTTTCCCATCCTTAGTATTCATTGGTGGGAGTATAAATTCAGCGTCAAAAGGCTTGTTGAAATCTTAGACAGGAAGATGTTTCTGTGAGTGCTTTCAGAAGACTGCAAACCTGTTTGAGATTACTCCATAAACTAGGGACACTAATCTGTGTATGTAAATGTAGTGCTTGTATTAATTTGTTTAAAAAGCAACAGCAAAGAATAAATAGGTACGCGCAGATATGTAGCAAAAGCACAAATTCATACCCATTCAGTTCCATGCATCTGCAGATTAAGAAGGGAATGTTTATACATATTTAGATGTTTATTCTGTGTATGGTTTCTCAGAAAAGAACCCAAGACTATTTCACAAAGGCCTTGATGTACCTGTATCTTCCTTTATACCAGCAATTTAAACTCAGAGCCTTCATACTGCTGTAAAAAAACAACAAACCCAGCAAACCCAAACCTAAATCATGGATGCCTGAGATGCTCCAATTCAAACACAGCTGGTAGGCTATTAGATCTGATAACCTGCATGTTTCTGTTGGTTAAGGCCTCCCCAGTGACAAGGTGGAAATGGGAAGGAACTGCAAAATAGTCACCGAGGTGGTGCAGAACGGAAACGACTTCATCTGGACCCAGCATTTCCCAGGAGGCCGCACCACAACCAACACATTCACAGTTGGCAAGGAAGCAGACATGGAGACTATGGGTGGCAAAAAGTTCAAGGTAAATCAATTTAGCTCTTAAGTTCTGTGGCATCTCAGCTGGTTTTTAAGTTAGGGTGGAAATCAAATCTGTCTCAAGGACATCTTCCTTAAATTGTTTGGTTTTTTGCACTTGTCATAGCTTAGGAAGATTACACAATACTGACCTGCTGCTGTCGTGGACAGAGTCTTGAGGCAGTACCTGCTGTAAAATGGTTGTTTTACTTACCTTATTCATTTCTCATCTATTTCAAGGGATAAGGCAGTTTGGGACAGCTAAACTCTGCATTTGTGAGGTGTCCAGAGCCCTACAGCAGATTACTGCATAAAAGCTTTATATGTATTGAAGAGACAGGAAAACCAGCAACTGCATCAGGGAGCTGTGACGAACTGAGAATAGCGAAAGCATTGCTTAACTTCCAGAATGCTTTCTTAGTCTTACCTTCCTGATTATGACAGGAAAATCCCCATGTCTTTGGCTTTGAGAAGTCTTTGTGAAACCTGACAGAGGAAGACACAATTCTACTTGGTCAATTTGTTGCAGACTTGAAGTTTTGAAATATTACAGAATCTGTTCTCTTCTTTTTGGCCCTGGGCACTTGAACAGCCCAAAGCTTAAGTAGCCAAAGATGGGGGCAGAGTAAATGACTCTCAGCAGAGAAACCACTGCCTTTTAGTATCATCTCACTAAGCAATACATCACGTTCACTTATACTTACATGAGTGGAATCAGTTCTGGTGTAGTCAGAGGCATGAAACACAGGATCTAGGCTAAAGCTTCACATCTCTGTCCACAGTGGCTTTCGTGCTGCTTGCAGGCAGGTTATTAGTATCTGGAAATGCT
>NW_010190563.1:0-12078 GCF_000695765.1 Mesitornis unicolor | reverse complement strand
ATATATTTTAAAAATATTTTTTAAACCCTAGGTACCAGTTTTCTGGTAAAACTACTGAAGTCAGTACAGGCTGAATATAGATCTAGCTCTGTTTCCACCTACAGCAAATACTGGTTATTTAGTACTTTAACCATCAAATACTCGCCCAGAAACAGAACATCTAATGGCTCATTTCCTTCATGCATGCTGAGAATATATAAGGACAATCCATTCATGAAGAAAATTTGTGCATTCTCAGATATACTGAAAACAAAACATCATTTTGTAAAGATACAGCCACAGCTAGGACAGATAATTTCCTCAAACAGTCCAGCTGTGTGATAGTTGTAAGGATGCATGTCAGTTATATGCCATGTAAGTCTAAGGACTAGAGAAGGAAAATGTAGGTATGACCCCAAAAAAGAATATTTCGTATTAGTTCTAATCCCTTTTACTTTTTCACAGAATCACAGAGTCACAGAATGGTTGAGGTTGGAAGGAACCTCTGGAGGTCATCTTGTCTAACCACACTGTTCAGTGGGGCCACCTATGTCCAGATGGATTTTGATGTATCTGAGGATGGAGACTCCACAACCTCTCTGGGCAACCTGTGCCAGTGCCCTCACAGCAACAGAAGGGTTTCTTGCCATTCAGCTGGAATCTCCTGTGTTTCAGTTTTCATTGTTTCAGGTCACTGGCCACCACTGAAAATAGCCTGGGTCAATCTTCTTTACACCCTCCCTTCTGATATTTATATACATTGATGAGATCCCCTTTAAGTCTTCTCTTCTGTAGGCTAATTTTGTAGGGTTTTTTTGCAGACTATACAAGAGACTAAGAAATTTGAATAATGGAAAATGAGACAGGAAATAAAAGAAAATTGGATAAGTTACATGAAAAGTCCGAAGAAGAACATTCAATGATCTTGAAGGATTATGCAATATAAGAGGAGACTAAAATTCTTGATGTTTGGGAAGAGCAAATAAACCAAAGAGAATAAAAGCACAGCAGCAAGGAATAACTTTGTCTTTCAAAGCAGTATACAAAACATGTATCTGACATAGATGTGGCCACATAATTTCTGTGACGTATGACTGGAGCAGATTTCCTGAACGCCTCTTTTTCAAATTATCCATATTAAATGTAATACTGTTGATCTACAGTATATTTCAGTAACAGCCATGATTAGCTACAGTTTGACATAGTAATTTGAATAAAACAAGCATTGTGTAGCTCTAATTGATCCTTGGCATATGCAAAAACTGAACTTCCAGATAATCTGGCTGCTTTTTTTTTTTTTAATATTGCAAGTCATCGCAGATCAAAAAGGTTACTGTTGTGTAGTCATATTTCATAACAAAGATATTAACTCATGGAATTGAAACTAAAAGCAGACTACAGACACAAAAATTGCAGCCACAGAAAACATCTGATATACTTGCAGTTATCAAACCAATAGCTTGTGCACAGTGCAAATAAAACACGCTAAAATGCTTTACAGCAAAAGGCAACAATGTATTTCTGCATTTAGGTTAGTTGCTGGGACAATATCAGTGCACAATACTAATCCTTGTGTTAAAAGTCCTTCACTTATTTCAATGTACAACTTTTGACAAATGGTTAAAGAGAAGGCTCTCCTTGTTTTGCTCCAGCGCCGTCCTGTATCACAGTCACTGAAAGATGAAAACAAAATAGAGAGAACTATTTTGATTTTTCTTATGCTAGGCAGATTGGAAAGCAAATTGGTCTTTCTTTTTTAGGTGAAAGCAAATAATGTATTTAACGTAATGTTTAAAGTTCACTGGGAAGTTGCACACCTTTGTATAATACTTGGTTCTTGTGTATATAAACACAAATGTGCTTTAACTGAGTTGGAAGCAGTCTTGTTACAGTTGACCTTCCTCTGCTATTGTGTGTACCATGCATCATCTACAGATTATAAATTCCCTGAGGCACAGAGTGATCATCACTATATTTGTAAAGTCCTTTAGGCTTCTCTATGTGGTATCCCTTCTTTTTTGATACAGTTTCCAACTATGACCACAAGATTCACCTGACTTTTGAAAGTCTAGGAATTTACCTCTATTTCTTTTTCTTTTTGAGAAGTATAATTTCTGCCTTATAGCTCACAACACTGTTTAAAGACACATAGCTTTTAATTTAAAAAAACTTTTCACATTTTCATTTTCATGTACAAGTGATCTTACTGACATCATTGGCACAAGTCAGCTACACTTAGTTGAGATCAGGTGTCCACATACTTGTAGACTTGTAAAATAGATTTTGCTTTCCTCTGAGTCATCATATTGAACCACAGAAAGACCCATAAGGGATCTCAAGAGATCTTCTAGGCATTTACTGTCCCAGGGGCTTCATCTTTAATTGCTTTTCTATAAAAATCTTCATGTACATTCATTCCCCTTAAGTCATGTCTTATGTCTTATTCCATTTTTCCTACATGTATAGCTCACAGGCTATGTATCAAAACACTACTTAATTTGAGAGTCATGTATGCCTGTATTAAAGGTACAGTTACTTCAGAATAGACTTGCCTATCTATAGGTATAGATTTATAGGTGTGAGGAAAGGGGAATGGTTATGGGTCCAGGATTATGTGAAGATGGGAAATTTCTGATGACTTATTTTTAGCTAGTAATACTTTCAGAGGGGTGTGGGTTATTTTAATAGGATTAAATACATGAAAAGATGGGATTTACTGGCACCTCAATGAGCAGTGGTAAGCAATTATGGCAGAGGAGCGGCACAGGCAGAATAAACAGCTCAGGGATATTTCCTGCGTAACACAACAAAAAGCTGGAAACCTTTGAGATAGATGGATATCTTGGCTGACTAACTATATTAGGTCCTTATTGGTTTATAGGAAGTATTTTCCACAGATTTTCCCTCAATTTTAATGACCATTCTGAACTCTAATACTTCTGCCCAGGGCCTGCAGCCTTAACCAGTTTGGGGTAACTGGTTAATTTAGTATATATGCTCTCTATTCAATCACTGCAGATGTTAATAAAAATATTGAATACTGCTGAATATTGAAAATATTACATAGGACAACTCTTGAAACATCTCCATAGCCATTCATAACTACATCTTCAGGTGTAGTGCTATTTTCAGAAGTTTTTATTCTCTCCTGAACAGTCTCATTCTGACAAATGAGATAAACCATTGATACCATGATTCCACCAATAACTTAAGGGAAACCCATCAATTTCCAGCAGAATCGTGCAGTATTTGGTTGAAGAAGTTTTATTATTGGTTTTATTAGTATTCCTGTTTATGAACAATGTTTTGAATCAGTAAGCCTTGTGAAAGACACCCTTCAGAAAGAGGTCAATAGTTGAACATGATGTGTAGAGTTACCTGTGTAAGAAGAACTCCACCTATGGATTTAATAGGCTGACCTGCAGAGAAAAGGGTAAATGAAGCTGTAGGAAGCTTTTGCAGGTGATCACTACTGAATGAACCATTTAGGTAAAGGTTATGTTATAATTCTGGCTGTTGCCAGAGTAATACAGATTACTTTGTTAATATCTACTATTGTAAGCATTCTTTTATCACATTCAGAAAGAAAATACATCAAATAGTACCATTCTAGTCTTGCTTCTTAGTGTAAAATAATTTGGAAAATTCAAGCTAAAACTCCACCTTTTTATTAAAATAAATGAATTGATAAGCAATTAGATCAGGATTAGATACTGTCAGAAGTACTTACTCAAAACCAGATTCCTACTTGCATTTATAGTATTGATTTCCATGACGTTAAGAAAAGTGTTTTACCTTTGCAGAGGAAAGGCTGATGACATGCTGATCTTTTTCATTTGTCACAATTTCCACAACATTGTGACAGCGTCCTGATAGCTTCCCTGAAGGTCTACTATTAACTGCAGGATGCCACAAATGAAGCAGTTTGTCACGACCTGAAAGACCAAAAAAAAAGAAAAAATATAGTCAGAAAGACTGAATAGTCACTGGTATTACAAATAAGCTTCATGATGGAGAGCTTATTGTTGCTATGTCTCTGTTTTTACCATGGAGGAAACTCCCACATAAGGATGTGAATTTTTCATTCCAAGGGCTGGATACCAGCTTATTGCCAAACTTGTATTAAAACCACATAACTGATTTGTCTTCCAAAGCCTTTTTATTTTGCTAGAGGAACGTCAGAGACACTAGATGTCACTACATCTGTGAGTCCCATAGGAGCAGAAGGCTTTATTAGAAATAGAACTGGGACTCAGATTTTTTTTCTTTCAAAGATCTAATTTACAAAAATGTCCAAACAATATTTGTGTCCACTTAGCTAGAAAATGAAGGGATAACCACCTCTATGGAAGAGGGTGGGTGTGCAGAACAATATATCAACCATAGAGTGGATTCCAGTACAACACAAGGTTTTACTAGTGTCAAATTCAGAGCAGTTAATGCTTTGTTACCTGCAGAACAGGTATTTCACTAACAGAGGTACATAGGGCAAGTATTGCTGCATGATTGCCCTATTTCTATACTCTGCCATAGGTTTTTATTGCTAGTCACTGTCAGTGAGGGGACAGTGGTCTAGGGAGACCTCTGGTCTGGCCTATCATAGCTATTCTTATTTTCTTAGTAAGTTTATCCATAATTTTATCTTCTGCTGCTATTTCTATAATAAGAATTTTCACTGCGTTAACAGAAACTTCTATTAGTTCCTGTGTAATTGACCTATTCAGACAATTCACCTAGTTTTTATTACTACAGTAAAATCCTACAATTCTACCTGTAAGAAATACTAACTACATTCTGTTTCATAGGGCCTGCCTACTTTATGTCATCAGTAAATTTCTCCAGACTACCTTTTGTGACAAGGTAATCAATAAGATCTCTCCAAGGCTGAACTTCAGAATCTTCACTAACAACTTTCCTGTAGCCCTATTGCTTTCCCTTTAAATCCTGTGTCTAGAAATCAATACAACTCTCTGATATTTATTTTCATATCTGTCACAGTTTTCCCTTTGGTAAACTGCTACAGTTCAACTTGAATTGCACTATTTCCCATGTCTAGGTCTTTTTTTTCCAAATTCATTTTACTGTCTTGCATATTATGAGGCTGGACAGCAGAGACTTTTTTTTCTTCTTGTTAAATACAGACATAAAAATTGTTATATGATACATTGTTCAAAGCAATTTTTAAAGATGTTTTAAGAGAGACTCTTGCACTGAAGATTTGGAGATAGGCAGCATTGATGTCACTCCAGGACATCACTCTGTCAGACAGAATATACATACAGGACTGCTGCCATACTCCATACACATTTCTGCAGTACAAAATATGACCACTGCAATAGAAAGGCTCATAAAATTATTGGGTAATGGGAAAGAAATTGATGTAAGAGTGCTATTTCTACAGTCTGCATTGGGAGAAAGAACAAACCGTAAAACTTTAAAGAAATCAGAGAGAAGAGCAATGGAAAGTATTAAGATTGGCTAATGTGATTGCTTAACACAGGAAAGGATGGCTGCAGAGTAATAGGGAATGATCGCAGCTCTGCTGATACTGCAAGGAGTAATGTGTATAGCTTGGTCAAGACAGTTGCCATTGTGACTTGGAAAGGCGCTTTAGAATAGTTCAACATACTGTTTCTCCTCATTTATTATATAAATAACATGATACTTGAATCAAACCATGCCCTTGATAGATTTCTGTCAGGAACTGTATCTTTTCAAAGTGAAGCTCCCAGCAATTAAAAGCAAGACCCCTGTTTTCTATCATTTAAGACAGAAGCCATTATTTTAATTCTCAAGATAGTAAATCAGCTTTATTTAATCTTATTTAGCTGGGAAAAAATTAGTAAAAGAACAATCTATTGGAAAAAAGCCCAACACTTACCCCCAGTGACAATGACTTTGGCTTTTCCACAGTATGTGAAGGCATTGACACCTTTAGGGACAGAAAATTCCTTTACAGGTCTGTAATCATCAATAAAACAGCTAATTAGGTAAGAAAGGTTAGGAAAATACAGTCTATAGTCATTCCACTTTACATTTCTGTAGTATATAGAATAGCTGTTTGTATAATGTATACAATCTCTTGTTAAAAGAAAATTGATTTATAACAGTGACTTAGATAAATGAATAAAATGGAAACCGAGTACACTTTCCATTAAAGAAATAAATCTCTGATTTGAACACTTGAATCCTTTACCAGCCATACTCCAAAGAGAATCCTAAGATGGTAGCTGTTGCCAAAGTAAGCCTTCACATATGTCTGTGTGCTTAAAGCAGTGCTTCACTAAGAAGTATCAAACTGACTGCCTGTGCCTGTTTTGGACATGGAGCTCTATTGTGGCCTCTGTTTTGCATGAAGTAAGTGGAGTTACTTTTCTGTTGCTTATGTGTAATGCATTGTATAACACATAGTGTCTATTTTATCTATTTTGTGTTGTATAATAACATGAAGAAACTGTAAGTTTCTGAAGCTCAACTGAAACATTCTGTTGCATTCACTGCAAAAGCACAGGAATTAAAAAAACAGCGAAGAATGAGATTCACTGAATGTCCCTTTTAAATCCATTCTTTGCGCAACTTGTGCTTGTTTCTCCATGTTTCATACATTGTTATTATTGAAGGAAGATTTTCTAGATTTTTGGAGCCAGCAATAGCATGGCTAACACTCTTCTCTCCCGGGAAACAGTAACTGTCAGTGTAATTAAGCTATACAGAATTAAAGGAGTACACATTTAAATATTTTCTTTGAAATCCACACAAGTAGGTAGTTAATTTATTCTAGGCTAGAGAGTAACCATGGATCTCGAAATCCATCACGGGAGACGACAGTAAATTTGGACAAAGATTCTGGAAACTTTGAGGATTAATGAAACTAGCTTGTTCCTTCTAGGCATATGTAAACAAAAGGCTGTTCACTCCCTATTACTTAGGGGAGCAAAGCTTTCTTTCCAGAGCTGTAACAGAGGAGTCTTCATCCTCTTGAAGGTATGAAGTAGCAAGCAATTGATTTAAATGTGTGCTTGGCAGATTTGCTCAGGATTTCTCACCTTTTTTCTTTATTTCTTAAATTTAATACTTCTATATAACTGTCTATTAGCTCTTTAATAAACAATATTGATACTCTTTGAACATCTGTGTGAATAAGAGGTTTCACAGCATGAAGTCCTTCCCAAGTCACGGCCTTGCAACAGAAGCACCCAGTGATCCCAGCAAGCACTCCCTTTTTTTTCAGACACTTCACAAGAAAAGATTTTAACTGTTCATCAGCCATTATCCACAAAGAAACTTAACAGTCACATAGGAGGTAAAACACATTGCATCCCTCTTCAAACACAGTAACAATTGCTTGCTTAAAGTTAATTGGGGAAATTTATTTTGCTAGCACCAGTAAATCATATCATTCAACCATAATTGCTTATGGAATGGGTATTTCAAAGTGATTTGATCCATAGCTGTTTTTAGGGCTATTAATTTCATTTTAACAGCTGCGTAATTTTTCAGTTGTCTAAATATAATTTCATTTAGCTGCTACGTGAAGCTGCTTAGAGAAATGCATTTATTGGAACTGGAGACGCAATTAATTATAGTCAGTGTTAAAAGGAAAAGACCTACACCAAGATATTTGCAGTTAATGTTCTGTATAACAAACAGTGTATGGTGGTAGCATATACTCTTTTGACTATATGTTTTGGCTCTACAGGGTTGGTTTTTGGTTTTTGTTGTTTGGTTTTTTTCTGTCTTTCTCCTCAGATTAATTCTATTTTTCCAAAACTCCCAGCAAAATCAAACAGGATTTCTCATCTTTTCTCCTGACATAATATATGACCTTGGACAAGCTATAATGATTTTGTGTTTCGCTGTCCCCAGCCACAACAGACATGTAATACTCATAAATCCTAAAGTTATTGGGTTGATGCAAGAATTACTATTTGAATATTTATGACCTGTGTTACACAAGAGATAAAACAGATTATCATTATCATTACTACTAGCCTTAAAAATCTAGTAATCTCTGGATGTACCTTACAGAGGAATTGTGAAGCTGATCTAACATTTACAATGCTTTGGGATATGTTAATGACAAGTTTTACCTATATGTTATTCATAGTTCCTGTTTATATAAAATTGTGTTTGTATTATTTATTTTTTAATTGGGCTATGAAAACTTCTAAAATCACAAACTGGTAAGGCCTGGAATCAGCTGTAGCACTGATCGGCCATATGAGTGATATAACACAAATAAGGAGGCCACAAATGTGATACTACTACTACTACTATGTATCAAAGCAATTGCCTGCTGAAGAGAAGATGGAGCAGACAACACTGCCAACATAATTTATTTTTAAGGGTTGTGAGTAATAAACATATATGGACAATCCTCTCCTACACCAAAAGCTAACAAACAAAAATGTTCAAGTATTTAGCTAGCTGTATTTTTTGTATGTATTAACCATCCTCATAGAAAAGACAGCTTCAATACAACAGGATGGCATCTTGCAAGAGATTGATCTCATGCAGTTATAAAGCAAAAGGTCTATTTTTTCAGAAGATGTCTTACTTAAAAGCTGTCCTCTAGTCGCTTTATGTCATCCAAAACAAATGAACAAATACTGTCTGAGGAGCAGGATGCAAAACAATTTAGGTCAGAAATATACTTAACTTTCAGGACCCAGCCATCATGCAGCTTGCGTTTAGCACTGGGGATATAAATGGAGATGTTATTAGGATATACTAGCATCTATTGTAACATGCCCATAGGTGGGTAGGGATTTTGTCAGTGAGATTACACGCAACCAATCCTAGCATTTAATATCCAGGGCAGACACAGAACCACTCTTCCAGCTCAAGAGCAAGCAGAGAGTTAGGGTTGAATCATGTACTTCTGTAGTAGCAATTATGCTTCCATCTAACTGGTGTCTATGTCAAACTGGGTAACAGCAATTGTGATTTATTCTCTGAAATTTTACTCTGCAGCCTCTCTGTTGTAAGATCTCTTGTGTGATCTCATATTGAAAATGATGGCATTTCCTTCACATGGCAACATCCAAGCCATACTTACTGTAGTTTGAAAAAGTTTCTTTATTAGGTGGGGTTAATTTATACACAAAAGTTAATCCTTCATTTAAGCCAGAGAAAACCCAAATTAAAAAAAAAAAAGCCATTTTTTTATTTTATCACAAGCAACTTACACGTTAAAAGATTTTGAGTTCAAAGCCTGAAGTTGTGATTTTTTTTTGCATTTACATTGTTTCAGTCCAAAAGGATCACAGCTCATAGTAAGTAGGTGAACATAACCATTGTCATCTCCCATTAGGACATTATCCTCAGCCATGTGATCTGGCATAGTCAGTGTGCAAACACAGAGTATTTTCCACTGGCTTGATGATAAAGCAATTTTTCTGTGAAATATGGTAGACTTGTTTATTAGATATTGCACATGAGCCCTTAAGTTGATTGAACATGTGTCCCAGTTAGAGCTAAATAGGGCTAATTTTCTATTTAGTGATTTTACTTTTCAGCTAAGTCTCTTCTAAGTGGCTGTACTTGCTGAAACTAACGGTATTTTTTCCAGACTGTGTTCACTTCTACAAGTGATAGTTCTTGTATGTTATATAAACATGGCAAGGCCACTGTCTCACTATGGGTGCCATATCTGCACCTGCGGGGAGAAGTGGACAGGACATATCACTCAAAACTGACCAAGTAGGTATTCCATCCCACATACGTCATACTCAGTATAAAGCTGAGGGATCACAAAGATCTCACTCTCTTGCCCTTCCTCTTTCTCTACCCCTTTGTCTGCAATGGCCGAAGCCCAAGCAGAACCCTGCCAGTTCATCTGTCTCTGATCCTGATCCATGTGTTCCTGAATCCAGTTCCTACATCCTGCTCCCACCTGCTGCTGGGTCTGGTCTGGGACTTTTCCAGTGCCCTCTGGTGACATAATCGTCATTGCGGGGGTGGGGGGAGGATTATATATTGGTTTTATATATATATTGTACATATTTGTATATATTTCATTATTTTTCCTACTTACATTATTATCCTGTAGTATTAGTATTATTGTTTAATTAAATCTGTTAGTTTTCTTTTCCAACCCATAAATCTCTCTTCCTTATTCTCTTTTCTCTTTCCTTCTGGGGAAGGGAGAGGAGTTAATAGAGAGCGTCTGTCCAGGATTTAGTGGCCAGCCCAGCCCTAAACCACAACAAGATGTCATGCTTATCTATTTACAGCAGCATTCAATTCTTGACTTTGTTTTTAAAAGCTCCCTTTGTGATAGCTTTTTCCCGGTAATAGAAAGCCATAGAAGATCATCACCAAGTGAAATTAAATGCGAAGTGAAGTTAAATGCAGATTTTAAAGATTTCAGTGAGGCTTTATTTCATAAGTAGCCTTTTCCATTTCAGTGAGGAAATTTTAATTACAAATTTTAGGGAGGATCTCACCATACTGTGTGATGGTATAATTATTAAGACTGTAAATGGTTTCCTGTTCAAAAATATGATGCTGTCTACAGGAGAATGGGAAATAGCCAAATTAAAGAATTATTCAAACCACAGAATGCTGCAGTAACACAAAGAGAGAAATTATATCTGAGTCCTAATTATTAATACAGCCTGGGAGTACCAAGTGTACTTACATAGGCAGGTGTTTGAATTTTCAGGAAGGGAGACAGTGCGAATGAATACAGCCACAAATCATTGTAGTATTTTGCTAGACTGAGAAGTCCTAGGAATGGGATTTTGGGTCATCTGAATTACACAGTTTATTGGTTCTACCGCCTGACTCCATCTGTTGTGTGATTAAAGCATCCTTGCCAACCTAAACTGGCAACTGCTCACATGCCATATGAATTCACTGTTTCAGCGTTATCTGCATAACACAGAAACATCAGAGAAACGTAACACAGATATAGAACAGTTTACATACTGTTCCTGTGGTCTCGAAAGAGAACTGCTCCTATTCAGCCATAGGACAGTTTCAGCTCTCACTAATGTAACAACTGGAGGAAACCTGGAGGATAATGACTGGAGAATACATTTTTGAGCCTTCCTTCCTAGGAGTCTAATTAGATCGACAGAAAGATTTCTATTGACCCATCCGAGCTTGAGGACAGGCTTTTTAATATTGAGAACAATTAAAAAAAATTTTAAGGCTTGATCTTATCCTAAAATATTTACTTTGCTTCCTCTAATCTTCTCAGCCAACTCAGAATTGATGAGAAAAGCCCCAGAAACAGAAGCAAAAATCTAAGGTATGGGTCAGAAATCCTTGTAAAAATTTTGTAATAAGGCATTCAAGAGAACTTTAACTGTTTGGACATACACTGTCAACATCAATATGCATTTGCTCTTGGAATGTCCTGAACAAGATGCATTATATGAAGAAATATATTATTTAAGCCAGAAAGTTATCTCAAAAGAATCTATGTTAAATTCCCTGGGAAACCTGCCCCTTGACTCTTAACAGATTCCAGGAGATATATATATATAGATATATATACACATGCACACACATTGGTTATACATGTGCACACATGTATTGATAAACATAGAAAATAAATTAATTGGAGGTTTGTTTGCAACATATTAAAAAACTTTCCTCTTTCTTTCAAGTTTTTAAGACACTGTAATAACATTATTTGGTGTGGAAAGGGTATTCCTTCTTTAGTATAAATTCCACCATTTCACTGAGGAAACTACAGACCTGTCAGTCTGACCTGGGTGCCAGGGAAGGTCAGGGAACAAAACATTCTGAGTGCCATCACATGTCACATGCAGGACAACCAAGAGATCAGGCCCAGTCAGCATGGGTTCAGGAAGGGCAGGTCCTGCTTGACCAATCTTACCTCCTTTTATGACAAGGTAACCTGCTTGGTGGATGACGGGAAGGCTGTGGACGTTGTCTACACGTACTTTAGTAAGGCCTTTGACACTGTCTCCCACAGCATCCTCCTGGAGAAGCTGGCTGGGCATGGCTTGGACGGGCATACGCTTTGCTGGGTCAAAAACTGGCTGGATGGCCGAGCACAGAGAGTTGTGGTGAATGGAGCTAAATCCAGCCGGTCAAGCGGTGTTCCCCAGGGCTCAGTTTTGG
>NW_010190562.1:0-1782 GCF_000695765.1 Mesitornis unicolor | reverse complement strand
AATTACCAATATTTGCAAAAAAAAAAAAGTTATTGGGATAATTCTGCTAGGAATTCAACTGTCTGCCAGGAAATAAGGAGGGCCACAAAGGATCCAGTAGAACTGGGAAAAGGAAGCAGGTTTGTGGACTGAATGCCAAGGGTGAGGATACTAACTCCAGGCATATAATCTAGCAAATCTAGGTAAGGTATGGTTATGGCATATGCTGTTTGGGAAGAAAGAAATAGTTATTACATGTGATTGGTGAAGATGGAGAAGGAGGAGTTTTCTACTTAACAGCTGGTCAGGTAACCTGAACAAAGTCAAAGGAGCAATTCTTAAAATGTGAATTAATAAATTTCTCTTGGAATATAATCCTCCAGTTAACTGGTCTGTACACATCTGGTGCCAACTTCATCTGAAGTTAGCAAGCGAGATATAAGAAACAATGGTGTTCTAGTTTGAATCAATGGATTTCCAAATGATCCCCATTTACTGCATTTTGGTTCCTATTGCAGAGCAGTCTTGGAGTGTACAAAGTGGATTTGTTTCAGTTCAAGCTAAACAAAATGCAGTCCAGGAAATCTTTGCTGTGCTGGTACTAACAGATGATATGTTCAGGACCCCCACCTCACCACAAGTTTTGGTAAGAGGCATTTTGTACATTGGTTGATGTGGGATTTCAGGGAGAAAAGGAAAGTAGATGCTGTTGTATAGAATTTTAAAGTATTTTAATTTAAGTGCATAGTAACATCACTTGAAAGTATCTCTATCTGTTCATTAAGTTGTAGAATCAAGCCTGCTTTTATAAATATACATATATAGAGAGAGTGTGTGTGTGTATATATAATAAAATTTCTCATGAGAGGATAGGCAAGTGCACAAATAAAAACCATGCAAACACATTTAGGACTGACAAAATTTACTGTCAGAAGATAGATGGGGCTTTGTAACCCTACTGTTTCAAAATGTGATGTCTCATTTCTATATCTTCCATTAGGCACCCACTCCATTTCAGACTTGGTCCAATCTTGGCTGTAATACTTCCCCAGCTCCTGTCCTGTGTGCATTTCTCTATGCTTCCCATATGTGTAAGAATGACTGTTGTACAGAAATATCTGCTGGAATTTTGTCATTATTTTTGTGATTCAGCGATTATTTTTGTTTGCTTAGATGAAGAGTGTCTCTATAGCTTTTCTTACCTGCTAATCTCACTCCAGAGCTCTTTCCTCCAGACAGTCGTTAACTGAAGCTTTTCTTGGTGAGTGGGACTGTCGATGTGGAGCATGTTGGGTCAGTGCTTCAGACAGGGCATTGCAGAAATTCAGCATCTTTGGTTTGTGACTCATGTGATAGAATCAACCAACTGGGGATCCCTGAGCGGGACACCTTCATTACGTGACCTGAGTAGCCTCCTGCTTGGTTCTTACAGGGTTGCAAGGTACTGAGCTGAGGTTTTGGCATTGTCCAGCTCTGTTCATTAAATGTGACCACCTTTTTTCTGGGTCATACTGCCAGCAATAATTAAAAACTGGCTCTTAAAGACATTATTTAAAGATGTATAAAATCCAGGGCCATGTTTTACTCAGCGCTGAATTCCTCTGACACAGCAGACCATCCCATGGCTTAAAAATTGTGTGAGGGATTTGATGGTTAAAAAAGAGGTGAGCACCATTTCCATTCATTGTATTTGTCATACCACATCTGATTTGCTGCAGCATGTCTTGGTGTTAGCATGGAAAATAGACACTGTGTGACTCACTGTGATGCAATGCAGTGGAGAGTGGAAAAGAAAAACCCACA
>NW_010190561.1:0-263 GCF_000695765.1 Mesitornis unicolor | reverse complement strand
CCCAGGGCTCAGTTTTGGGGCCAGTCCTGTTTAACATCTTGATCAATGATCTGGATGAGGGGATTGAGTGCTCCCTCAGCAAGTTTGTAGATAACACTAAATTGGGAGGGAGTGTTTATCTGCCTGCGGATAGGAAGGCTCTGCAGAGGCACCTGGATAGGCTAAATCAATGGGCTGAGGCCGATTGTATGATGTTCAACAAGTCCAAGTGCCAGGTTCTGCAATTCGGGCGCTATTATGGTTTAAGGGTTACCAGCCTGAAA
>NW_010190560.1:640-1205 GCF_000695765.1 Mesitornis unicolor | reverse complement strand
TGTCACGTGTCACACACACGTCACATGCATCACACATCACACGTCACACGTCTCATGTCACGTCACACGTCACACACGTGTCAGACATTTCTCACACGTGTCACACACGTCACACGTCACACATCACACACGTGTCCAGGGTACCTTTAGCAGCAGGGCTGGCAGCGCTGTTACCCCATGCACATCACACATCACACACACCACACACTCTATATATCATACATGTCACATGTGTGTCACACACGTCACACATGTCCAGGGTACCTCCTGGAGCGCAAGCAGCAGGGCTGGCAGCGCTGGATGAGGCTGAACTTGGAGCCCACGCACCCCACATCTCTCACACATCCCATACATGTACCATACGTGTCACATACGTGTTACACACATGTTACAGACGTGTTACACACATGTCTGGGGTACCTTTTGGAGCGCAGGCAGCAGGGCTGGCAGTGCTGGATGAGGCTGAACTTCAAGCCCACGCACCCCACACCTCTCACACATCACATATGTGTTACATACGTGTCACACACATGTCACACATGTCCAGCGCACCTCATGGAGCACA
>NW_010190560.1:0-227 GCF_000695765.1 Mesitornis unicolor | reverse complement strand
GTCACACACATGTCACACGTGTCCGGGGTACCTCCTGGAGCGCAAGAAGCAGGGCTCGCAGCGCTGGATGAAGCTGAACTTCGAGCCGTTCGTGGACACCACGTTCGAGGCCAAGCGGATGATGGAGGGGGTGCTGTACGAGATGCGCGTCTACGCCCTCAACGCCATCGGCGCCTCCCAGCCCAGCCTCAACTCCCGGCCCTTCATGCCCATCGGTGGGGGGGCCT
>NW_010190559.1:0-2765 GCF_000695765.1 Mesitornis unicolor | reverse complement strand
CCTTCTAATTTTCTCCCTGCACAGCCTTACAACATCCTTGTACTCCTCCTGAGTTGCCTCCCCCTTCTTCCATAGATTATAAACTCTCTTCTTTTTCCTGAGCTCCAGCTACAGCTCTTTGTTCAGCCAGGCTGGTCTTCTTACCAGTCGGCTTGTTTTCTGACACAAGGGGACGGCTTGTTCCTGTGCCTTTAAGAGTTCCTTCTTGAAGAGTGTCCAGCCTTCCTTGCCTCCTTTGCCTTTCAGAACTGCCTCCCAGGGGATTCTGCCAACCAAGTCCCTAAACAGAACGACGTCTGCCCGCTGGACGTCCAAAGTGGCAGTTCTGCTAGCCTCTCTCCTTGCTTCTCCAAGGACAGAAAACTATCATTTCATTGTCACTATGCCCAAGACAGCCTCCAACCATCACATCCCCCACAGGACCTTCTCTGTTTGCTCAGAATCACCATGGACAACTAGATGGGTGACCTTGTAACCATAGTCTATAGTCTTAAAACTTATAATGGATAAGGAATTCTAGATTGTTACCATAGATTGTGTGTGTTAATAACTAACCTATTTGCTTGCTGAAAAACAATGTGGGGTGGATACTGAAGAGGTCTGATACATCACAGCACAGAACAGCCTGGAAAGTCTATAAATTCAATACTTTTGGGACACAGGGACCTGGACAGTCAAAATGGCCATTGCATTACATCTGGTACAGCAAGATTAATTTGACTGTTATTGATTCAATGAAGAATTTGGTAGTAAAAGTAGAAAACCAAGTATCCTTAGGTGAACTTGCCTCATTGTAATACCAAAATATCCACCCACAGGTCAAAAAGACCCTTGCCCAGGTGAGGGCCCTCACCCTGCGCAGGTGTAGTTTGGTCCAAGAATGAATCAGCAGATACTATAATCATATGCAAATCATTGTAACTAGGAGTGTTTAATCTTGTAACTTTTTTGTATAAATTTTGTATGAAAAGCAGCATTAGGCACACATGGCTTTTTAGGAATAATTCCCTGTGTGTCCAGTGCTGAATAAAGAGAATGCTTGCCTTTCAATGCTACATTGGTGTTAAGAGGATTTTATTCCCGATTTCGGTGACAACCTTGTAATAAAAGGAAATTAAGTTAGTTAAACAGGATTTTTCCCTTGTGAACCTGCATTGGCTGTGAGCAATGACTGCATTATCTCTCAAGTGTTTTTCAGTAACTCCCAGAATAACCTTCTCCATAATTTTACTAGGCACTGAAGTGAGACTGACAGGCTTGTAATTACCAGAGTCTTCCAGTTGACATCTGGGAAGTTAATATCACCCATAAGGACAAGGGCAGTTGATGAAAAGATATGCCTTAATTCTTTGTACAATAATTAATCGGTGTCATCGTCCTGGCTGGGTGGTTGATGGTAGACTCTCACCACATCTGCTTTATTTGCTTTCCTTTTAATCTTTACCCAGAGGCTCTCAACTGTGTCATCGCCAACTGAAAGTACCAAGTGGGTCTTATTAACATAGATGGAAGTTTCTGTGTTTCTCTACTTTCTTTCTACTTCATTGCTGAATTTGCATGACCTTAGGGTTAAACAAATATGTATAAAGGACAGTGTAACTGCAGTGACAATGAACTTGATCCTGCATGTAGCTAGGGATTAACACACACCATTTTTCTTGTGTAGGATGGCAAAGGCTTGAACGTAGTCACTGATGAATTCCATATAACTTCTATATACCTAGATCGCATAAATGTAAGTATTTTCAGTGTAACTAACAAGTATATAATAAGCACCAACATTTGTGTAGGTTTTGGAAAAGAACGTTTTGAGTCTGATTTAGGCAGAATAATGGAGCATATTGACGCTGCTATGGAAATGGTCTCAGTTCTGAAAAAGCAGACATCATAAACACAACTGTGGGTCCTATCACCAATTCTCCACACATTCTTCCTATGACGGGACCACATCAATGTGGTCAGAAATTACTGGGTAGCTATTATGGCCACTTTTGTCTGCCATATTGTAAAAATGGCAGTCAGCTCGAGCTTAGAAAAATTTCATGAGCTTAGAAAAATTTCATGAGCTTGGGGGTTGTTTTGTACATAACTTAAGAAAAATGTAATAGGAAATAGTCTTAATCATAGAATCACAGAATATTACAGAATATTAGGAGTTGGAAGGGACCTCGAAAGATCATCTAGTCCAACTCCCCTGCCAGAGCAGGATCACCTAGAGTAGGTCACACATGAAAGTGTCCAGGCGGGTCTTGAATGTCACCAGAGAAGGAGACTCCACAACCTCTCTGGGCAGTCTGTTCCAGTGCTGTTATCCCTACAGTAAAAAAGATTTTCCTTATGTTCAGGTTGAACCTCCTATGCTCCAGCTTGCTCCCATTGCCCCTTGTCCTATCATTTGACATCAAACGCCCCTGGAACCACGTGCTGCGGTAACTGGTATAGCAGCAGCTATAGCTACCCTCAGGCATATCAACACTCCCTCCCAATTTAGTGTCATCTGCAAACTTACTGAGGGAGCACTCAATCCCCTCATCCAGATCATTAATAAAGATGTTAAACAGGACTGGAACCAGTACTGACCCCCAGGGTACACTGCTAGTTTGACCGGTTGCCAACTATATTTAGTTCCATTCACCCACAACTCTCTGTGCTTGGCCATCCAGCCAGTTTTTAACCCAGCAAAGTGTATGCCAGCTTCTCCAGGAGGATGCTGTGGGAGACAGTGTCAATGGCTTTACTCAAGTCCAGGTAGACAACGTCCACAG
>NW_010190558.1:9289-11580 GCF_000695765.1 Mesitornis unicolor | reverse complement strand
TCCAACTCCTCATATTCTGTGATTGTGTGAATGTTTGCCAGCTTGAAGCTACAGCATATCAGGCTGAAAATATGCTGTCTGTTCTTTTCTAATTATAAGCTGTGAAGCCTTACTTTTAGCTTATAATGCTTCTCCATAATGTTTTAATTTAACCAGTATGTTAGCATCCAGGGGGTTCTTCTCTTCCTGATACTGAAATGCAAATGGAAGGCAGAGTCTACTTTGTCTAATTATGCTTTTCATCAGCTGTACAAATCCTTCAAATATTTATCACTGCTAATTTACTGAGGGTTCTGAAGCCTCTTTTCTCCTGCCACACAGTGACTCCAATTCCTGTCCAGCTAAGAGCTTTGTCATGTAAACAACAAGCAACAGGAAGCATCCCTATGGTGGAGTCAGATGTAAAGGTAGTGACCCTCTCTTGTTCTCAGACTTTAGGCTGATCCCTGGGAAAATTCTTCTCTGTGGATGACTGTACAGCCACAGTAGCTAAGCTCTGGTACTAAAGAGTTCTGCCCCACTCTGCTTTTCTCGTCCAAAATCAGTTCAACTCTCTGATGGTGAGGTATAGCCTCTGCTCCGTAAGGTAAGTATTGGCAGACTAAAGGAATGAAAGGACTTTCTCCAAGGAAATTTGTCACTCGCTGAAGGCTGGAGATCTCTCTGAACAAAATGTAATTGCACACCATTTATGGCCTCCTGATAGAAGTGATACCTGTCTAGCTAAACTCACTCCAATAGTGTTCCTGTACCAGATTTTCCTTGCCCACCAAGATACTCTCCTTGCTGTTCCACAGCCTGCAGTGACAGGACTCCCTGGTGCCTGAGTGCCTTTTGCCAGGTCACTTACCAGATGCACCTTGTGGCATCTGGCTACTTCCACCTTTCATACTGGCCTGACCACCTGTGACCAGACAAAGGTTTCCAATAATGTCTGGTCCTGTTCTGGTACTTGATAGTTTCAGTATGTGAAATCTTTTGTATGTGTCATTTCCCTGGCACATTTCATACTTCTCATTAACCATTTCAAAGCTGATATGCTTTGACCTGTGGTGGATGTGGACACCTAAGCATCAGATCTCTGCCTCTAGCTATGTCCTCTGACTTCTCAAATGCTTTCCTGTTTTGTGATTTATGCCATCATTTGAAAAGATGGGGAAGGGATTTCAGTCTTCTCTGCAAACCTTCACTCTTCATTTGCATTCTCCTTTTTGTTGCACTAGTCCCCAAAATGGACAGTTCAAAACAGTGCAAGAAGCTTTAGAAAGATATTCTTGTCATTAAAATCTAGGAAAGCGGCAGCTTGGGATATTGCTTACCAGGGGATGTCTTCCAGTGACCTGAGTTCTTTAACTTCGGTGCAGACATTTGTTCAGCTGCACTTGCAAAGACCAAAGAGTTGTATGCAGTATTCTTCCTTTGGCAAGCATCCCAGCGACACCGCAACATTAACTGGCTGTTTAGCTTTGGAGTTGTTTTCAGGAGTTTTATGCTTTAGAGTTTGAGAATATGCTTTAGGAATACCTGTCACATCATGCACCTGAACATGGCTTCTCTTGCCTTGGGGAAGGATGTTATAGATGTTATATAAGAAACTTACGACTTCTGTGATGTGGGCTGCTTCTCCTATTGTCTCTGTTAAAGGGTCAGAGAGAGAGAGAGCAGGATTTTCTCTCTGTTGTCCCCTACCCTCCCAGGGGGTGGATTAAGAAAAGGAAATAGAGAGAGAATTAAAAAAAAATTGCTTTGCACAAGGTTGGAAGATAAGACTGCAACAAGTTTAATGAAAAAAAAAACAACAGGGGAAAGGAAAAGGGAATTAATAAGGGACAAAGGATATTTAAGTATACATAAAACCCAGTCCTAGCAGTCTCGAGTGGAAGTGTCCAAGCAGTGCCTCGTGGCCGCGGTGACCACTGTGACTCGTCACCAGGGACCGCAGTGGTGCCGGGAGCGGATGGTGGTGGATGCTGCCAAGCACATGGAGGTAGCCCCAGCTGTCCTGAGATGCCACAGGAAACCAGAAAAAGCCCATGAAAACCTCAGGCTTTTCATAGACTGTGGCCGGAAAGGGGAGGGAACAGTACTGATCTCTGACCCTCCAGCCTCCTACAGACACCACCTGTCCTTCCCTTTCAGGCTGGTAACCTTTAAACCGTAACACCTATGACAAGCCATTGGGTGAAGCTGATGTGTTGAATAGAAACAATACAATGGTTTATGGCATGACTGGACCAAAGCAAAGCACACCACCATCTCACATAACACAGAGACAGCTGTTTCTAGTAGAG